>NW_012303759.1:0-3014 GCF_000151885.1 Dipodomys ordii
GAATCAGAAGGAGAAGCAGAAATAGAAGCAGAAGAAGCCGAAGAAGCAAAAGCAGAACCTAAAGCAGAAGGAGAAGCAGGAGAAGCAGAAGAAGCAGAATCTGGAGAAGAAGAAGGAGAACCAGAAGGAGAAGCAGAAGCAGAAAGAGAAGCAAAAGCAGAAGGAGAAGCAGAAGGAGAAGCAGAAGAAACAGAAGAAGCAGAATCAGTAGCAGAAGAAGCTGAAGATGCAGAACCAGAAAGAGAAGCAGAAGGAATAGCAGAAGAACGAGAAGGAGAAATAGAAGGAAAAGCAGAAGAAGAACAGAAGAAAGATAAGGAGCAGAAGGAGAAGCAGAAGAAGAAGCAGAAGCAGAAGGAGAAGTAGAAAGAGAAGCAGAAGAAGCAGTAGAAGGAGAAGCAGAAGCAGAACAAACAGAAGCCCAAGAAGCAGAAGGAGAACCTGAAGCAGAAGGACAAGCAGAAGCAGCAGAAACTGGAAAAGCAGAAGCAGAAGAAACAGAACAAGGAGAAGAAGCAGAAGCAGAACGAGAAGCAGAAGAAGAAGAGGTAGAAAGAGAAGGATTAGGAGTAGGAGGAGCAGAAGGAGAATCAGAAGCAGAAAGAGAAGCAGAAGGAGAAGCAGAAGGAGAAACAGAAGAAGCAGAAGTAGGAGAAGCAGAAGCAGAAGCAGAATGAGAAGCACAAGAAAGAGAAATTGAAGGAGAAGGAGAATGAGACGGAGAAGCAGAAGGAGAAGTAGGAGAAGCAGAAGAAGGAGAAGCAGGAGAAGCAGAAGCAGAAGAAACAGAAGAAGGAGAAGAGCAGAAGCAGTAGCAGACGGAGAAGCAGAAGCAAAAGGAGAAGCAGAAGAAGCAGAAGCTGAAGCAGAAGAAGAAGAAACAGAAAAAGCAGAAGAAGCAGAAGAAGAAGCAGCAGGAAAAGCAGAAGAAGAAGAAGAAGGAGAAGGAGAAAGAGAAGGATTAGGAGTAGGAGAAACAGAAGGATAAGCAGAAGCAGAAAGAGAATGAGAATGAGAAGGAGAAGCAGGAGAAGCAGAAGCAGAAACAGGAGAAGCAGAAGCAGAATGAAAAGCAAAAGAAGGAGAAATTGAAACAGAGGAACATGCAGAATGAGAAGCAGAAGCAGTAGTAGAAGCAGAAGAAGGAGAAGCAGAAGGAGAAGCATAAAGAGAAACAGAAGGAGAAGCAGAAGCAGGAGAAGCCGAATCAGAAGAAATAGAAGAAGGAGAAGAAGCAGAAGCAGAAAGAGAAGCAGAAACAGAAGGAGAAGCAGAAATAGAAGCAGAAGAAGCCGAAGAAGCAAAAGCAGAACCTAAAGCAGAAGGAGAAGCAGGAGAAGCAGAAGAAGCAGAATCTGGAGAAGAAGAAGGAGAAAAAGAAGGAGAAGCAGAAGCAGAAAGAAAAGCAAAAGCAGAAGGAGAAGCAGAAGAAACAGAAGAAGCAGAATCAGTAGCAGAAGAAGCTGAAGATGCAGAACCAGAAAGAGAAGCAGAAGGAATAGCAGAAGAACGAGGAGAAATAGAAGGAAAAGCAGAAGGAGAAGCAGGAAAAGCAGAAGAAACAGAAGCAGACGGAGAAGCAGAAGAAGGAGAAGGAGAAGCCGGAGCAGAAGAAGAAGCAGAAGGAAAAGCACAAGCAGAAGGAGAAGCAGAAGGAGAAGCAGGAAATGCAGAAGACGCAGAAGCAGAAGGAGAAGAAGGAGAAGAATCAGAATCAGAAGAAGCAGAAGCAGAAATAGAAAGAGAAGCCGACGAAGAGAAGCTGAACGAGAAGCAGGAGAAGCAGAAGAAGCACAAGCGGGAGAAGCAGAAGAAGAAACAGAAGAAGGAGAAGGAGCAGAAGCCGAAGGAGAAGCAGAAGGAGAAGCAGAAAGAGAAGCAGGAAAATCAGAAGAAGCAGAAGCAGGAGAAGCAGAAGGAGAAGAAACAGGAGAAGGACAAGAAGCAGAAAGAGAAGCAGTAGAAGCAGAAGAGGCAGGAAAAGAAGAAGCAGAAGAAGAGAAGAAGAAGAAGACGAAGAAGAAGAAGCAGCAGCATAAGGAGAAGCATAAGGAGAAGCATAAGGAGAAATATAAGGAGAAGCAGTAGAAGGAGAAGAAGCAGAAGCAGGAGAAGCTGAAGCAGAAGAAAAAGAATAAGCAAAAGAAGCAGAAGCAGAAGCAGTGAGAGAAGCAGAAGAAGGAGAAGGAGAAGGAGCAGCAGAAGGAGAAGCAGAAGCAGAAAGAGAAGCAGAAACAGAAGGAGAACAAGAAGGAGAAGCAGGAGAATCAGAAGAAGCAGAAAGAGAAGGAGAAGAAGGAGAAGCAGAAGTAGAATCAGAAGAAACAGAAGAAGAAGAAGCAGAAGAAACAGAAGCAAAAGAAACAGAAGAAGGAGAAGAGCAGAAGCAGAAGCAGAAGGAGAAGCAGAAAGAGAAGCAGGAGAACCAGAAGAAGCAGGAGAAGCAGAAGCAGAAGAAACAGGAGAAGCCGAAGAAGCAGAAGCAGAATCTGAAGCAGAAGGAGAAACAGAAGAAGCACAATCTGAAGCAGAACAAACAGAAATAGTAGAATAAGCAGAAGCAGAAGCACCAGGACAAGCAGAAGAACAAGAAGGAGAAGGCGAAAGAGAAGGATTAGGAGTAGGAGAAGCAAAAGGATAAGCAGAAGCAGAAAGAGACGCAGAAGGAGAAGGAGCACGAGAAGTAGGAGAAGCAGGAGAAGCAGAAGCAAGAGAAGCAGAAGAAACAGAAGACGCAGAAGCAGAATGAGAAGCAGAAGGAGAAATTGAAGCAGAAGGAGAAGCAGAAGCAGAAGGAGAAGCAGAAGAAGGAGAAGTAGAAGCAGAAAGAGAAGCAGAACGAGAAGCAGGAGAAGCAGAAGCAGGAGAAGCAGAAACAGAAGAAACAGAAGAAGGAGAAGAAGCAGAAGCAGAAAGAGAAGCAGAAACAGAAGGAGAAGCAGAAATAGAAGCAGAAGAAGCCGAAGAAGCCAAAGCAGAACTAAAGCAGAAGGAGAAGCAGAAGAAGCAGAATC
>NW_012303760.1:0-3014 GCF_000151885.1 Dipodomys ordii
GCTTCTCTTTCTGCTTTTCCTTCTGTTTCTGCTTCTCCTTCTGTTTCTTCTCCTTCTTCTGTTTCTGCTTGTCCTTCTTCTGCTTCTCCTGCTTCTCGTTCTGCTTCTCTTTCTGCTTCTCCTTCTCCTTCTTCTGCTTCTCCTTCTGCTTCTGTTTCTCCTTCTGCTTCTGCTTCTGCTTCAATTTCTCTTTATGCTTCTCATTCTGCTTCTGCGTCTTCTGTTTCTTCTGCTTCTCCTGCTTCTGCTTCTTCTGCTTCTCCTACTTCTCTTGCTGTTTCTCCTTCTGCGTATCTTTCTGCTTCTGCTTATCCTTTTGCTTCTCCTACTCCTAATCTTCCTCTTTCGCCTTCTCCATCTTCTTCTTCTGCTTCTCCTGCTGCTTCTGCTTCTGCTAATTCTACTATTTCATTTGCTTCTGCTTCTGCTTCAGATTGTGCTTCTTCTGTTTCTCCTTCTGCTTCAGATTCTGCTTCTGCTTCTTCGGCTTCTCCTGTTTCTTCTGCTTCTGCTTCTCCTGCTTCTTCTGCTTCTCCTGCTTCTCTTTCTGCTTCTCCTTCTGCTTCTGCTTCTCCTTCTGCTTCTGCTCCTTCTATTTCTTCTGTTTCTTTTGCTTCTGCTTCTCACGCTCTGCTTCTTCTGCTTCTCCTGCTTCTCGTTCTGCTTCTCTTCGTCGGCTTCTCTTTCTACTTCTCTTTCTGCTTCTTCTGATTCTGCTTCTTCTCCTTCTTCTCCTCCTTCTGCTTCTGCTTCTTCTGCTTCTCCTGCTACTCCTTCTGCATCTCCTTCTGCTTGTGCTTTTCCTTCTGCTTCTTCTTCTGCTTCTGCTTCTCCTTCTTCTGCTTCTCCGTCTGTTTCTGCTTCTTCTGTTTTTCCTGCTTCTCCTTCTGCTTCTCATTCTTCTTCTCCTTCTGTTTCGCCTTCTCGTTATTCTGCTATTCCTTCTGCTTCTCTATCTGCTTCTGCATCTTCAGCTTCTTCTGCTACTGCTTCTGCTTCTGCTTCTTCTGTTTCTTCTGCTTCTCTTTCTGCTTCTCCTGCTTTTGCTTCTCTTTCTGCTTCTGCTTCTCCTTCTGGTTCTCCTTCTTCTCCAGATTCTGCTTCTTCTGCTTCTCCTGCTTCTCCTTCTGCTTGAGGTTCTGCTTCTGCTTCTTCAGCTTCTTCTGCTTCTCTTTCTGCTTCTGCTTTTTATCCTTCTTCTATTTCTTTTGATTCTGCTTCTCCTGCTTCTGTTCTCCTGCTTCACCTTCTATTTCTCTTTATGCTTCTCCTTCTGCTTCTCCTTCTTCTGCTTCTACTTCTGCTTCTGCTTCTGCTTCTCCTTCTGCATCTTCTTCTGTTTCAATTTCTCCTTCTTCTGCTTTTCATTCTGCTTCTGCTTCTCCTGCTTCTGCTTCTTCTGCTTCTCCTGCTTCTCCTTCTCCTTCTCTTTCTGCTTCTGCTTATCCTTCTGTTTCTCCTACTCCTAATCCTTCTCTTTCTCCTTCTCCTTCTTCTTCTTCTGCTTCTCCTGCTGCTTCTTCTTCTGCTTCTTCTGCTTTTTCTGTTTCTACTTCTTCTGCTTCAGCTTCTGCTTCTTCTGCTTCTCCTTCTGCTTCTCCTTCTGCTTCTGCTCTTCTCCTTCTGTTTCTTCTGTTTCTGCTTCTCCTGCTTCTTCTTCTTCTGCTTCTCCTACTTCTCTTTCTGCTTCTCCGTCTCCTTCTCCTTCTCCTTCAATTTCTCCTTCTTGTGCTTCTCATTCTGCTTCTTCTTCTGCTTCTCCTACTTCTGCTTCTTCTGTTTGTCCTTCTGCTTCTCCTTCTGCTTCTCTTTCTGCTTCTGATTCTCTTTCTGCTCCTCCTACTCCTAATCCTTCTCTTTCTCCTTCTTCTTCTTCTGCTTCTCGTTCTGCTTCTGCTTCTTCTCCTTGTTCTGTTTCTTCTGCTTCTGCTTTTCCAGCTTCTGCTGCTTCTGCTTGTCCTTCTGCTTCAGGTTCTCCTTCTGCTTCTTGGGCTTCTTCTGTTTCTTCTGCTTCTGCTTCTCCTGCTACTGTTTCTTCTGCTTCTTCTGCTTCTCTTTCTGCTTCTCCTTCTGCTTCTGCTTCTCCTTCTGCTCCTTCTCTTTCTTCTGTTTCTTCTTCTTCTGCTTCTCCTGCTTCTGCTTCTTCTGCTTCTCCTGCTTGTCCTTCTCCTTCTGGTTCTCCTTCTCCTTCTTCTCCTTCTCTTTCTGCTTCTGCTTAAGCTTCTTCTGATTCTCCAACTTCTGCTTCTTCTACTTCTGTTTCTGCTTCTTGTTCTGCTTCTGCATCTCCTTCTGCTTCACATTCTGCTGCTCTTTCTCCTTCTTCTGTTTCTCCATCTGCTTCTGCATCTTATGCTTCTTTATTTCTTCTGTTTCTGCTTCTCCTGCTTCTGCTTCTTATGCTTCTACTGCTTCTTCTTCTGCTTCTGCTTCTCCTGCTTCTACTTCTCTTTGTGCTTCTGCTTCTCCTGCTTGTTTTTCTGCTTCTTCTGCTGCTTCTACTTCGCTGCTTCTTCTCCTTCTCCTTCTCTTTTTGCTTCGCCTTCTGCTTCTGCTTCTGCTTCTTCTCATTCTCCTGCCTGAATTTCTAATTCTACTTCTTCTGCTGCTTCTCCTTCTGCTTCTGCTTCTACTTCTGATTCTGATTCTGCTTCTTCTGCTTCTTCTCTTTCGGCTTCTCCTGCTTCTGCTTCTTGTGCTTCTCCTGCTTCTCTTTCTGCTTCTCATTCCGCTTCTGCTTCTCCTTCTGCTTCTGCTTCTCCTCCTTCTCCTTCTCCAACTTCTGCTTCTCCTTCATCTTCTGCTTCTTCTGCTTCTCCTTCTGCATCTCCTTTTGCTTGTGCTTGGCCTTATGCTTCTTCTTCTGCCTCTGCTTCTCCTTCTCCTTCTTTTGCTTCTCCTTTTGCTTCTGCTTCTTCTGCTTTTCCTGCTTCTCCTTCTGCTTCTGCTTCTTCTGCTTTTCCTTCTGCATATTTTTCAGCTTCTGCTTCTCCTTCTCCTTCTTCTTCTTCTCC
>NW_012303761.1:0-3014 GCF_000151885.1 Dipodomys ordii
GGCTAATTCTTTTTCTTCAGCTTCAGCTATCTCCTGACTTCTGCTTCTACTGCTTCTCCTTATACTCATACTTATGCATCTCCTTATGCTTCTCCATATGCTCTCTCTCTCTCTCTCTTCTTCTCTCTCTCTCATCTCATCATCATCTTTCATCATCATCATCATATCTCACATCACATCGTCATCATATCTTCTCTTTCATCTGATTCTGCTTTTCTGCTTCATCTGCTTCTACTGCTTCTCTTTCTGCTTCTCATTCTTCTTCTGGTTCTCTTTCTGCTTCTCCTATTGCTTCTGCGGCTCTTCCTTCTCCTTCTCCTTCTTCTACTTCTCCTTCTGCTTCTGCTTCTTCTGCTTCTCCTGCTTCTCCTTCTGCATCTTCTTCTGCTTCTGCTTCTCTTTCTGCTGTTTCTTCTGCTTCTGTTTCTCCTTCTGCTTCTCCTTCTGCTTCTTCTGCTTCTCCTTCTGATTCTCCTTCTGCTTCTCCTTCTGTGTCTCCTTCTCCTTCTCGTTTTTCTGCTTTTCCTTCTGCTTCTCCTTCTTCTTCTGCTGCAACTGCTACTGCTTCTGCTTCTTCTGTTCCTTCTGCTTCTCCTTCTGCTTTTGATTCTCTTTCTGGTTCTGCTTCTGCTTCTAATTCAGCTTCTCCTTCTGCTTCTCCAGATTCGGCTTCTTCTGCTTCTCCTGCTTCTCCTTCTGCTTCAGGTTCTGCTTCTGCTTCTTCGGATTCTTATGCTTCTGCTTCTCCTGCTTCTGCTTCTTCGGCTTCCCCTCTTTCTCTTTCCGCTTCTCCTTCTGTTTCTGCTTCTCCTTCTGCTTCTGCTTCTGCTTCTTGTCCTTCTCCTGTTTCTTCTCCTTCTGCTTCTCCTGCTTCTGCTTCTTCTGCTTTTCCTGCTTCTCTTTCTGCTTCTCCTTCTGCTTCTGCTCCTTCTCCTTCTTCTGTTTCTTCTTCTTCTGCTTCTCCCGCTTGTGGTTCTCCAGCTTCTCCTGCTTCTCGTTCTGCTTCTCTTCGTCGGCTTCTCTTTCTATTTCTGCTTCGGCTTCTTCTGATTCTGATTCTTCTCCTTCTTCTTCTCCTTCTGCTTCTGCTTCTTCTGCATCTCCTGCTTCTCCTTCTGCATCTCCTTCTGCTTGTGCTTTTCCTTCTGCTTCTTCTTCTGCTTCGGCTTCTCCTTCTCCTTCTTCTCCGTCTGCTTCTGTTTCTTCTGCTTTTCCTGCGTCTCCTTCTTCTTCTCCTTCTGTTTCTCCTTCTCGTTCTTCTGCTATTCCTTCTGCTTCTCTTTCTGCTTCTGCATATTCAGCTTCTTCTGCTACTGATTCTGCTTCTTCTGTTTCTTCTGCTTCTCCTTCTGCTTTTGCTTCTCTTTCTGCTTCTGCTTCTCCTTCTGGTTCTCCTTCTTCTTCTCCAGATTCTGCTTCTTCTGCTTCTCCTGCTTCTCCTTCTGCTTTAGGTTCTGCTTTTGCTTCTTCGGCTTCTTCTGCTTCTATTTCTGCTTCTCCTTCTGTTTCTGCTTCTCTTTCTGCTTCTGCTTCTTCTCCTTCTTCTATTTCTTCTGATTCTGCTTCTCCTGCTTCTGCTTCTCCTGCTTCTCCTTCTGTTTCTCTTTATGCTTCTCCTTCTGCTTCTCCTTCTTCTGCTTCTACTACTGCTTCTGCTTCTCCTTCTGCATCTTCTTCTGTTTCAATTTCTCCCTCTTCTGCTTTTCATTCTGCTTCTGCTTCTCCTGCTTCTGCTTCTTCTGCTTCTCCTGCTTCTCCTTCTCATTCTCCTTCTCTTTCTCCTTCTGCTTATCCTTCTGTTTCTCCTACTCCTAATCCTTCTTTTTCTCCTTCTCCTTCTTCTTCTTCTGCTTCTCCTGCTGCTTCTTCTTCTGCTTCTTCTGCTTTTTCTGTTTCTTCTTCTTCTGCTTCAGCTTCTCCTTCTTCTGCTTCTCCTCTTGCTTCTGCTTCTCCGTCTCCTTCTGCTTCTGCTCTTCTCCTTCTTCTGTTTCTTCTGCTTCTGCTTCTCCTGCTTCTTCTTCTTCTGCTTCTCCTACTTCTCCTTCTGCTTCTCCGTCTCCTTCTCCTTCTCCTTCAATTTCTCCTTCTTGTGCATCTCATTCTGCTTCTGCTTCTCCTACTTCTGCTTCTTCTGTTTCTTCTTCTGCTTCTCCTACTTCTCCTTCTGCTTCTCCGTCTCATTCTCCTTCTCCTTCAATTTCTCCTTCTTGTGCTTCTCATTCTGCTTCTGCTTCTGCTTCTCCTACTTCTGCTTCTTCTGTTTCTCCTTCTGCTTCTCCTTCTGCTTCTCTTTCTGCTTCTGATTCTCCTTCTGCTCCTCCTACTCCTAATCCTTCTCTTTCTCCTTCTTATTCTTCTGCTTCTCGTTCTGCTTCTGCTTCTTCTCCTTGTTCTGTTTCTTCTGCTTCTGCTTTTCCAGCTTCTGCTGCTTCTGCTTGTCCTTCTGCTTCAGGTTTTCCTTCTGGTTCTTGGGCTTCTTCTGTTTCTTCTGCTTCTGCTTCTCCTGCTACTGCTTCTTCTGCTTCTTCTGCTTCTCTTTCTGCTTCTCCTTCTGCTTCTGCTTCTCCTTCTGCTCCTTCTCTTTCTTCTGTTTCTTCTTCTTCTGCGTCTCCCGCTTCTGCTTCTTCTGCTTCTCCTGCTTGTCCTTCTCCTTCTGCTTCTCCTTCTCCTTCTTCTCCTTCTCTTTCTGCTTCTGCTTCTTCTGATTCTCCAACTTCTCCTTCTTCTTCTCCTTCTGTTTCTGCTTCGCTTTCTGCTTCTGCATCTCCTTCTGCTTCACCTTCTGCTGCTCTTTCTCCTTCTTCTGTTTCTCCCTCTGCTTCTGCTTCCTATGCTTCTTCTTTATCTTCTGCTTCTGCTTCTCCTGCTTCTGCTTCTTATGCTTCTACTGCTTCTTCTTCTTCTTCTGCTTCTTCTGCTTCTACTTCTTTTTGTGCTTCTGCTTCTCCTGCTTGTTTTTCTGCTTCTTATGCTGCTTCTCCTTCTGCTGCTTCTTCTACTTCTCCTTCTCCTTC
>NW_012303762.1:0-3014 GCF_000151885.1 Dipodomys ordii
ATTCTGCTTCTTCTGCTTCTCCTGCTTCTCCTTCTGCTTCAGGTTCTGCTTCTGCTTCTTCGGATTCTTATGCTTCTGCCTCTCCTGCTTCTGCTTCTTCTGCTTCCCCTCCTTCTCTTTCTGCTTCTCCTTCTGTTTCTGCTTCTCCTTCTGCTTCTGCTTCTTGTCCTTCTCGTGTTTCTTCTGCTTCTGCTTCTCCTGTTTCTGCATCTCCTGCTTCTCCTTCTGCTGCTCTTTCTGCTTCTCCTGCTGCTTATCCTTCTCCTGCTCCTTCTTCTGCTTCTCTTTCTGCTTCTCCTTCTGTTTCTCCTTCTCCTTCTCCTTCTCGTTCTTCTGCTTTTCCTTCTGCTTCTCCTTCTGATTCTGAATCTTCTGCTTCTTCTGCTACTGCCTCGGCTTCTTCTGCTTCTCCTTCTGCTTCTCCTTCTGCTTTTGCTTCTCTTTCTGCTTCTGCTTCTCCTTCTGCTTCTCCAGATTCTGCTTCTTCTGCTTCTGTGCTTCTACTTCTGCTTCAGGTCCTGCTTCTGCTTCTTTGGCTTCTTCTGCTTCTGCTTCTCCTGCTGCTGCTTCTTCTGCTTCTCCTGCTTCTCTTTCTGCTTTTCCTTCTGTTTCTGCTTCTCCTTCTGCTTCTGCTTCTTCTCCTTCTTCTGTTTCTTCTGCTTCTGCTTCTCCTGCTTCTGCTTCTCCTGCTTCTAGTTCTGCTTCTCTTTCTGATTCTCCTTCTCCTTCTTCTGCTTCTCCTTCTGCTTCTGCTTCTCCTTCTGCTTCTGCTTCAATATCTCCTTCTGCTTCTCATTCTGCTTCTGCGTCTTCTGTTTCTTCTGCTTCTCCTGCTTCTGCTTCTCCTGCTTCTCCTACTTCTCGTGCTGCTTCTCCTTCTGCGTCTCTTTCTGCTTCTGCTTATCCTTTTGCTTCTCCTACTCCTAATCCTTCTCTTTCGCCTTCTCCTTCTTGTTCTTCTGCTTGTCCTAGTGCTTCTACTTCTGCTTATTCTACTATTTCTGTTTCTTCTGCTTCTGCATTACATTGTGCTTCTTCTGTTTCTCCTTCTGCTTCAGATTCTGCTTCTGCTTCTTCGGCTTCTCCTGTTTCTTCTGCTTCTGCTTCTCCTGCTTCTCCTGCTTCTCTTTCTGCTTCTCCTTCTGCTTCTGCTTCTCCTTCTGCTTCTGCTTCTGCTCTTCTCCTTCTTCTGTTTCTTTTGTTTCTGTTTCTTCTTCTTCTTCTTCTTCTTCTTCTTCTTCTTCTTCTTCTTCTTCTTCTTCTTCTTCTTCTTCTTCTTCTTCTTCTTCTTCTTCTTCTTCTTCTTCTTCTTCTGTTTCTTCTGATTCTACTTCTGCTTCTCCTTCTTCTCCTTCTCTTTCTGCTTCTTCTGATTCTCCTGCTTCTCCTTCTTGTTCTCCTTCTGTTTCTGCTTCTCTTTCTTCTTCTGCTTCTCCTTCTGCTGCTCCTTCTCCTTCTCCTTCTTCTGCTTCTCCCACTGCTTCTGCTTCTGCTTCTTTTGCTTATTCTTTTTCTTCTGCTTCAGCTTCTCCTGCTTCTGCTTCTTCTGCTTCTACTGCTTCTTCTTATGCTTCTCCTTATGCTTCTCCTTATGCTGCTGCTTCTTTTTCTCCTTCTTCGTCTTCTTCTTCTTCTCTTTCTTCTGCTTCTGCTTTTCCTGCCTCTTCTGCTTCTACTGCTTCTCTTTCTGCTTCTTGTCCTTCTCCTGTTTCTTCTCCTTCTGCTTCACCTGCTTCTGCTTCTTCTGCTTTTCCTGCTTCTCTTTCTGCTTCTCCTTCTGGTTCTGCTACTTCTCCTTCTTCTCTTTCTTCTTCTTCTGCTTCTCCCGTTTCTGCTTCTTCTGCTTCTCCTGCTTCCCGTTCTGCTTCTCTTCGTCGGCTTATCTTTCTATTTCTGCTTCTGCTTCTTCTGACTCTGATTCTTCTCCTTCTTCTTCTCCTTCTGCTTCTGCGTCTTCTGCATTTCCTGCTTCTCCTTCTGCATCTCCTTCTGCTTGTGCTTTTCCTTCTGCTTCTTCTTCTGCTCCGGCTTCTCCTTCTCCTTCTTCTGCTTCTCCGTCTGCTTCTGTTTCTTCTGCTTTTCCTGCTTCTCCTTCGGCTTCTCCTTCTATTTCTCCTTCTCGTTCTTCTGCTATTCCTTCTGCTTCTCTTTCTGCTTCTGCATCTTCAGCTTTTTCTGCTACTGATTCTGCTTCTTCTGCTTCTCCTGCTTCTCCTTCTGCATCTTCTTCTGCTTCTGCTTCTCCTTCTGCTGCTTCTTCTGCTTCTGTTTCTCCTTCTGCTTCTCCTTCTGCTTCTTCTGCTTCTCCTTCTGTTTCTCCTTCTCGTTCTTATGCTTTTACTTTTGCTTCTCCTTCTGCTTCTGCTGCAACTGCTACTGCTTCTGCTTCTTCTGTTTCTTCCGCTTATCCTTCTCCTTTTGATTCTCTTTCATCTTCTGCTTCTCCTTTCAGCTTCTCATTCTGCTTCTCCAAATTCTGCTTCTTCTGCTTCTCCTGCTTCTCCTTCTGCTTCAGGTTCTGTTTCTGCTTCTTCGGATTCTTATGCTTCTGGTTCTCCTGCTTCTGCTTCTTCTGCTTCCCCTCCTTGTCTTTCTGCTTCTCCTTCTGATTCTGCTTCTCCTTCTGCTTCTGCTTCTGCTTCTTGTCCTTCTCCTGTTTCTTCTGCTTCTGCTTCTCCTGCTTCTGTTTCTTCTGCTTTTCCTGCTTCTCTTTCTGCTTCTCCTTCTGCTTCTGCTCCTCCTTCTGCTTCTGCTCCTTCTATTTCTTCTGTTTCTTCTACTTCTACTTCTCCCGCTCTGCTTCTTCTGCTTCTCGTTCTGCTTCTCTTCGACAGCTTCTCTTTCTACTTCTCCTTCTGCTTCTTCTGATTCTACTTCTTCTCCATCTTCTTCTCCTTCTGCTTCTGCATCATCAGCTTCTCCTGCTACTCCTTCTGATTGTACTTTTCCTTCTGCTTCTTCTCAGCTTCTGCTTCTACTACATCAGCATCACCAACTGATCAGCTTCTTCTGAT
>NW_012303763.1:0-3014 GCF_000151885.1 Dipodomys ordii
GCTATCTTTTCTACTGCTCTGCTTCTCTGCTTCTACTCTCTGCTTCTCTGCTCTACTGCTCTCTGATGCTCTACTTATGCTCTCTCTCTCTCTCTCTCTCATCATCTTCATCTTCTTCATCTCATCTCTCTTCTCTGCTTCTGCTTTTCCTGCTTCTTCTGCTTGTACTGCTTCTCTTTTTGCTTCTCATTCTGCTTCTGCTTCTCCTTCTGCTACTCCTATTGCTTCTGCTGCCCTTCCTTCTCCTTCTCCTTCTCCTACTTCTGCTTCTCCTTCTGCTTCTGCTTCTTCTGCTTCTCCTGCTTCTCCTTCTGCATCTTCTTCTCCTTCTGCTTCTCCTTTTGCTTCTCCTTTTGCTGCTCTTTCTCCGTCTTCTCCTACTCCTTCTGATTCTTCTTCTTATGCTTATTCTTTTTCTGCTGCTTCTTCTCCTTCTGCTTCTTCTGCTTCTCCTTCTGATTCTCCTTCTGCTTCTCCTTCTGTTTCTCCTTCTCATTCTTCTGCTATTCCTTCTGCTTCTCTTTCTGCTTCTGCATCTTCAGCTTCTTCTGCTACTGCTTCTGCTTCTTCTGTTTCTTCTGCTTCTCCTTCTGTTTTGCTTCTCTTTCTGCTTCTACTTCTCCTTCTGGTTCTCCTTCTTCTTCTCCAGATTCTTCTTCTGCTGCTTCTCCAGCTTCACCTTCTGCTTCAGGTTCTCCTTTTGCTTCTTCGGCTTCTTCTGCTTCTATTTCTGCTTCTCCTTCTGTTTCTGCTTCTCTTTCTGCTTCTGCTTCTTCTCCTTCTTCTATTTCTACTGATTCTGCTTCTCCTGCTTCTGCTTCTCCTGCTTCTCCTTCTGTTTCTCTTTATGCTTCTCCTTCTGCTTCTCCTTATTCTGCTTCTACTACTGCTCCTGCTTCTCCTTCTGCATCTTCTTCTGTTTCAATTTCTCCTTCTTCTGCTTTTCATTCTGCTTCTGCTTCTCCTGTTTCTGCTTCTTCTACTTCTCCTGCTTCTTCTACTTCTCCTGCTTCTCCTTCTCATTCTCCTTCTCTTTCTGCTTCTGCTTATCCTTCTGTTTCTCCTACTCCTAATCCTTCTCTTTCTACTTCTCCTTCTTCTTCTTCTGCTTCTCCTGCTGCTTCTTCTTCTGCTTCTTCTGCTTTTTCTGTTTCTTCTTCTTCTGCTTCAGCTTCTTCTGCTTCTCCTTTTGCTTCTGCTTCTCCGTCTGCTTCTGCTTCTGCTCTTCTCCTTCTTCTGTTTCTTCTGCTTCTGCTTCTCCTGCTTCTCCTACTTCTCCTTCTGCTTCTCCGTCTCATTCTCCTTCTCCTTCAATTTCTCCTTCTTGTGCTTCTCATTCTCATTCTGCTTCTGCTTCTCCTACTTCTGCTTCTTCTGTTTCTCCTTCTGCTTCTCCTTCTGCTTCTCTTTCTGCTTCTGATTCTCCTTCTGCTCCTCCTACTCCTAATCCTTCTCTTTCTCCTTCTTCTTCTTCTGCTTCTCGTTCTGCTTCTGCTTCTTCTCCTTGTTCTGTTTCTTCTGCTTCTGCTTTTCCAGCTTCTGCTGCTTCTGCTTGTCCTTCTGCTTCAGGTTCTCCTTCTGCTTCTTGGGCTTCTTCTGTTTCTTCTATTCTGCTTCTCCTGCTACTGCTTCTTCTGCTTCTCTTTCTGCTTCTCCTTCTGCTTCTGCTTCTCCTTCTGCTCCTTCTCTTTCTTCTGTTTCTCCTTCTTCTGATTCTCCTGCTTCTGCTTCTTCTGCTTCTCCTGCTTGTCCTTCTCCTTCTGCTTCTCCTTCTCCTTATTCTCCTTCTCTTTCTGCTTCTGCTTCTGCTTCTTCTGATTCTCCAACTTCTCCTTCTTCTACTTCTGTTTCTGCTTCTCGTTCTGCTTGTGCATCTCCTTCTGCTTCACATTCTGCTGCTCTTTCTCCTTCTTCTGTTTCTCCATCTGCTTCTGCATCTTATGCTTCTTTATTTCTTCTGTTTCTGCTTCTCCTGCTTCTGCTTCTTATGCTTCTACTGCTTCTTCTTCTGCTTCTGCTTCTCCTGTATCTACTTCTCTTTGTGCTTCTGCTTCTCCTGCTTGTTTTTCTGCTTCTTCTGCTGCTTCTCCTTCTGCTGCTTCTTCTCCTTCTCCTTCTCTTTTTGCTTCGCCTTCTGCTTCTGCTTCTGCTTCTTCTCTTTCTCCTGCCTGAATTTCTAATTCTACTTCTTCTGCTGCTTCTCCTTCTGCTTCTGCTTCTACTTCTGATTCTGATTCTGCTTCTTCTGCTTCTTCTCTTTCGGCTTCTCCTGCTTCTGCTTCTTGTGCTTCTCCTGCTTCTCTTTCTGCTTCTCATTCCGCTTCTGCTTCTCCTTCTGCTTCTGCTTCTCCTCCTTCTCCTTCTCCTACTTCTGCTTCTCCTTCATCTTCTGCTTCTTCTGCTTCTCCTTCTGCATCTCCTTTTGCTTGTGCTTGGCCTTATGCTTCTTCTTCTGCCTCTGCTTCTCCTTCTCCTTCTTTTGCTTCTCCTTTTGCTTGTGCTTCTTCTGCCTTTCCTGCTTCTCCTTCTGCTTCTGCTTCTTCTGCTTTTCCTTCTGCATATTTTTCTGCTTCTGCTTCTCCTTCTCCTTCTTCTTCTACTCCTTCTTATTCTTCTTCTGCTTCTTCTTCTTCAGCTTTACCTGCTTCAATTTCTGCTTCTCCTTCTGCTTCTCCTTCTGTTTCTCCTTCTCCTTCTTGTTCTTCTGCTTTTCCTTCTGCTTCTCCTTCTGCTTCTTCTACAACTTCTACTGCTTCTACTTCTTCTGTTTCTTCTGCTTCTCTTTCTGCTTTTGATTCTCTTTCTGCTTCTGCTTCTCCTTCTGATTCTCCTTCTTCTTCTCCAGGATCTGCTTCTTCTGCTTCTCCTGCTTCTCCTTCTCCCTGAGGTTCTCCTTCTGCTTCTTGGGATTCTTATGCTTCTGCTTCTCCTGCTTCTGCTTCTTCTGCTTCCCCTCCTTCTCTTTCTGCTTCTCCTTCTGCTTCTGCTTCTTGTCCTTCTCCTGTTTCTTCTGC
>NW_012303764.1:0-3013 GCF_000151885.1 Dipodomys ordii
TCACCTCGCTGGGTCCCCCGTTGTGTCCCGCTTTGTCCCCTGCTGTGTCCCGCTGGGTCCCACTGTGTCCAGCTCTGTCCCTGCTGTGTCCCGCTGTGTCCTGCTGTGTCCTCGCTGTGTCCCCCGCTGTCTCCCGCTCTGTCCCCCGCTGTGTCTCACGATTTGTCCTCGCTGTGTCCCACTGTGTCCCGCTCTGTCCCTCTGTGCCCCCACTGTGTCCCCATGTGTCCACAGATTTGTACCACACTGTGTAATGCTGTATCCCCGCTGTATCGACGCTGGGCCCCGCTGGGTCCCGCTGTGTCCTCACTGTGTTCCCTGCTGTGTCCCGCTGTGTCCCCCGGTGTGTCCCCCGCTGTTTTCCTGTCTGTGTCCCCCGCTGTGTCCCGCTGTGTCCTCTCTGGGCCCCCCGCTGTGTCCCGCTGGGTCCCCCGCTCTGTCCCTCTGTATCCCGATGTGTCCCCTGCTCTGTACCCTGCTTTGTCCCTCTGTGTCCGCCGCTGTGTCCCGCTGTGTCCCCCGCTGTGTCCCGCTGTGTCTTCGCTGTGTCCCGCTCTGTCTCCCCCTTGTCCCCGCTGTGTCCCTCTCTGTCCCGTGGTGTCCCGCTTTGTCCCCCGCTGTGTCCCCCGCTGAGTCCCCGCTGTGTCCCCGCTGTGTCCCGCTGTGTACTGTTGTGTCCCCCCCGAGTACCGCTGTGTCCCCGCTGTGTCCCCGCTGTGTCCCAATGTGTCCCCGGCTGTGTCCCGCTGTGTCTACTGCTGTGTTCCAGCTCTGTCCCGCTGTGTCCCGCTGTGTCCCCCTGTGTCCTCACTGTGTCCCACTCTGTCCCACTCTGTGTTCCGCTGAGTCCTTGCTGTGTCCTCCGATGTGCCCCGTTGTGTCCCCAACTGTGTATCCCGCTGTGGCCCACTCTGTCCCCGCTGTATCTACCCTGTGTCCCGCTGGGTTCTGCTGTGTCCTCGCTGTGTCCACCGCTGTGTCCCGCTGTGTCCACCGCTATGTCCCGCTGTGTCCCCCGCTCTGTCCCGCTGTGTCCACCGCTGTGTCCCGCTGTGTCCCCCGCTGTGTCCCGCTGTGTCCTCACTGTTTCCCCCGCTGTCTCCCGCTCGGTCCCCCTCTGTGTCTCACGCTTTGTCCCCGCTGTGTCCCACTGTGTTCTGCTGTGTCCCGCTGTGCCCCCACTGTGTCCCGTTGTGTCCAAAACTGTGTACCCCGCTGTGTAACGCTGTGTCCCCACTGTATCGACGCTGTGTACCGCTGGGTCCTCGCTGTGTTCCCCGTTGTGTCCCGCTGTGTCCCCCGCTGTGTCCCCCGCAGTGTCATGCTGTGTCCCCCGCTGTGTCCCATTGTGTCCCGCTGTGTCCCCTGCTGTGTCCCTGCTATGTCCCTGCTGTGTCCCCGCTGTGTCCCGCTGTGTCCTTTCTGTGTCCTTGCTGTGTCCCACACTGTGTTCTGCTGTGTCCTCGCTGTGTCCCCTGCTATGTCAACCGCTGTGTTCCGCTGTGTCCCTGCTGTGACCCGCTGTGTCCCTCTGTGTCCCCGCTGTGTCCCGCTGTGTACCCCGCTGTGTCCAGCTTTGTCCCTGCTGTGTCTCGCTGTGTCCCATGCTCTGTCCCCCACTGTGTTCCGCTGTGTCCCCAGCTGTGTCCCGCTGTGTCCCTGCAGGGTCACTGCTGTTTCCCGCTGTGTCCCGCTGTGTTCCCTGGTGTCCCGCTTTGTCCCTCTCTGTGTCCCCCGCTGAGTCCCCGCTGTGTCCCCGCTCTGTCCTGCTGTGTCCTCGCTGTGTCCCCCGCTGTCTCCTACTGTGTTCCCCGCTGTGTCTCACACTTTACCCCGCTGTGTCCCACTGTGTCCCTCTGTGTCCCGCTGTGTCCCTCACTGTGTCCCTTTGTTTCCCCAGCTGTGTACCCTGCTGTGTAACGCTGTGTCCCCGCTGTATCGACGATGTGTCCCGTTGTGACCTGCTATGTCCCCCGTGCTGTCCCCCGCTGTGGCCTGCTGTGTCCCCCACTGTGTCCCTGCTGTGTCCCTGCTGTGTCCCCACTGTGTCCCGCTGTGTCCCGCTGTGTCCTCGCTGTGTCCAATGCTGTGTTCCGCTGTGTCCTCTCTGTGTCCCCTGCTGTGTCCCGTTGTGTCCTCAGCTGTGTACCCCGCTGTGTAACGCTGTGTCCCCACTGTATCGACGCTGTGTCCTGCTGTGTCCCGCTGTGTCCTCGCTGTGTTCCCCGTTGTGTCCCGCTGTGTCCCCCGCTGTGTGCCCCGCTGTGTCCTGCTGTGTTCCCCGCTGTGTCCCGTTGGGTCCTGCTGTGTCCCCCGCTGTGTCCCTGCTGTGTCCCCGCTGTGTCCCAAGCTGTGTTCCGCTGCGTCCCCAGCTGTGTCGCGCTGTGTCCCCCGCTGTGTCCCGCTGTGTCCACTGCTGTGTACCCATTGTGTCCCGCTGTTTCCCCCCCTGTGTCCCGCTCTGTCCTCGCTGTGTCCCCCACTGTGTCCCGCTGTGTCCTTGCTGTGTCCCCCGCTGTGTCCCGCTATGTCCCCCGCTGTGTTCAGCTGTGTCCCGCTGTGTCCCCGCTGTGTCCCGCTGTGTACCCCGCTGTGTCCAGCTTTGTCCCCGATGTGTCTCGCTGTGTCCCACGCTCTTTCCCCCCACTGTGTTCCGCTTTGTCCCCCCACTGTGTCCCGCTGTGTCCCCCGCAGTGTCCCTCTGTGTCCCCGCAGGTCACCGCTGTTTCCCGCTGTGTCCCGCTGTGTTCCCTGGTGTCCCGCTTTGTACCCCACTGTGTCCCCCACTGAGTCCCCGCTGTGTCCCCGCTGTGTCCTGCTGTGTCCTCGCTGTGTCCCCCGCTGTCTCCCGCTCTGTTCCCCGCTGTGTCTCACACTTTGCCCCGCTGTGTCCCACTGTGTCCCGCTGTGTCCCGCTGTGTCCCCCACTGTGTTCCTTTGTTTCCCCAGCTGTGTACCCCGCTGTGTAATGCTGTGTCCCTGCTTTATCGACGCTGTGTCCCGCTGGTCCCGC
>NW_012303765.1:0-3013 GCF_000151885.1 Dipodomys ordii
TCATGTGTCTTCACTGTGTCTGCCTCTGTCTCCCACTCTGTCCCGCGTTCTGTCCCCCGCTGTGTCCCTGCTGCATCCCCGCTGTGTCCCGCTGTGTCCCGCTGTGTCCCCCGCTGAGTCCCGCTGTGTCCCTGCTGTGTCCCTCTGTGTCCTTGCTGTGTCCCTCGATGTGTCCCGCTTTGTACACCCTGTGTCCCACGCTGTGTAACGCTGTGTCCCCCGCTGTGTCCCGCTGTGTCCCGCTGTGTCCCGCTGTGTCTCGCTGTGACCCTGCTGAGTCCCGCTGTGTCTCCCGCTGTGTCCCGCTGTGTCCACTGCTGTGTCCCCCGCTGTGTCCCCCTCTGTGTCCCGCTGTGTCTTTGCTGTGTCCCCCGCTGTGTCCCGCTGTGTCCCCGCTGTGACCCGCTGTGTCCTCGCTGTGTTCCCCGCTGTCTCCCGCTTTGTCCCACGCTGTGTCCTGATGTGTCCCCTGCTGTGTCCCGCTGTATCCCGCTCTGTCAACCGCTGTGTTCCTGCTGTGCCCCACTGTGTCCCGCTGTATCCCGCTGTGTACTGCTGTGTCCCCCGCTGAGGCCCTCTGTGTCTCCCCTGTGTTCCCTGCTCTGTACCGCTGTGTCCCTCTGTGTCCTCTGCTGTGTCCCCTGCTCTTTCCCACAGTGTCCCCCACTGTGTCCCGCTGTGTCCCCGCTGTGTCCTGCTGTGTCCTCGCTGTGTATCCCACTCTGTCCCGCTTTGTACCCCCTGTGTCCCCCGCTGTGTCCCGCTGTGTCCCGCTGTGACCCTGCTGAGTCCCGCTGTGTCGCTGCTGTGTCCCGCTTTGTCGTCGCTGTGTCCCTTGCTGTGTCCCGCTTTGTCCCCCCGTGTCCCTTGTTGTGTCCCGCTGTGTTCCGCAGTGTCCCGCTGTGTCCGCGCTGTGCCTCCCGCAGTGTCCCGCAGTGTCCTCGCTGTGTCCCCGGTAGTGTCCTGCTTTGTCCCCCGCTGTGTCCCGCTGTGTACCCCTCTGTGTCCCCCGCTGTGTCCCGCTGTGTCCCCCGCTGTTTCCTGCTGTGTCCCGCTCTGTCCCCCGCTGTGTCCCTGCTGTGCCCCGCTGTGTCCCGCTGTGTACTGCTTTGTCCCCATCTGAGTCCCGCTGAGTCCCCGATGTGTCCCAATGTGTCCTCGCTGTGTCCCATGCTGTGTCCCGCTGTGTCCCCCATGTGTCCCGCGCTGTGTCCCGCTGTGTCCCTCTGTGTCCTCTGCTGTATCCCCTGCTCTGTCCCACTGTGTCCCCTGCTGTGTCCCGCTGTGTCCCACTGTGTCCACCGCTGTGTCCCGCTGTGTCCCGCTGTGTCCCCTGCTGTGTCCCCCGCTGTGTCCCGCTGTGTTGTCGCTGTGTGCCCCGCTGTGTCCCGCTGTGTCCCTGCTGTGACCCGCTGTGTCCTCGCTGTGTCCTCCGCTCTCTCTCGCTTTGTCCCCCGCTGTGTCCCACTGTGTCCCGCTGTGTCCTCGCTGTGTCCCCCGCTGTGTCCCGCTTTGTTCCCGCTGTGTCCCTTGCTGTATCCCGCTGTGTCCCACTGTGTCCCTCGCTGCGTCGCACTGTGTCCCTGCAGTGTCCCCGCTGTGTCCCGCTGTGTCCCGCGGTGTCCCCTCCGTGTCTCCGCTCTGTCCGCTGTGTCCTGCTGTGTTCCGTGGTGTCCCGCTTTGTCCCTTGCTGTGTCCCCCGCTGAGTCCCCGCTGTGTCCCTGCTGTGTCCCGCTGTGTCCTCGCTGTGTCCACCGCTGTGACCGCTGTGTCCCACTGTGTCCCGCTGTGTCCCCGCTGTGTCCCGCTGTGTCCCGCTGTGTCCTCGCTGTATCCCACGCTCTGTCCCGCTGTGTCCTCGCTCTGTCCCCTGCTGTGTCCCGCTGTGTCCCCTGCTGTGTCCTGCTGTGTCTTGCTGTGTCCCGCTCTGTCCACGCTGTGTCACCCTCTGTCCCACTGTGTCCCCACTGTGTCCCGCTGTGTCCCCCACTCTGTGCACCACTGTGTCCGGCAGTATCCCCCGCTGTGTCCTGCTGTGTCCCGCTTTGTCCCCCCCTTTGTCCCGCTGTGTCCCCGCAGTGTCCCCTCTATGTCCCACTGTGTCCTGTGGTGTCCCGCTTTGTCCCCCGCTGTGTCCCCTGCTGAGTCCCCTCTGTGTCCCCACTATGTCCCGCTCTGTCCTCGCTGTGTCCCCCGCTTTCTACCGCTTTGTCCCCCGCTGTGTCACGCTGTGTCCCGCTGTGTCCTCGCTGTGTCCCCCGCTGTGTCCTGCTGTGTCCCCGCTGTGTCCCCCGCTGTCTCCCGCTATGACCCCGCAGTGTCACAGCAGTGTCCCCGCTGTGTCCCGCTGGGCCTTCCCTGTGTCCCACGCTGTGGCCCGCTCTGTCCCCCGCTGTGTCCCCCGCGTTGTCCTCACTGTGTCCCTCTGTTTCCCTCTGTGTCCCCCGCTGTGTCCCATTGTGTCCCCCGCTGTGTCCCCCACTGTTTCCCGCTTTGTACCATGCTGTGTCCCGCTGTGTCCCCCGCTGTGTCCCGCTGTGTCCCCTGCTGGGTCGAGCTGTGTCCCCCGCTGTGTCCCGCTCTGTCCCCTGCTGTGTCCCGCTGTGACCAATGCTGTGTCCTGCTGTGTCCCCCGCTGTGTCCCGCTGTGACCAATGCAGTGTCCCTGCTGTGACCCCGCTGTGTCTTGCTGTGTCCCGCTGTATCCCCCGCTGTGTCCCGCTGTGTCCCCCGCTGTGTCTTGCTGTGTCCCGCTCTGTCCCCCGCTCTGTCCCCCTGTGTCCCGCTGTGTCCCGCTGTGTCCAGGTGTGTACCCCGCTGTGTCATGCTGTGTCCCCACCTATGTCCCGCGCTGTGTCCCGCTGTGTCCCCCGTTGTGTCACGCTGTGTCCCCTGCTGTGTCCCGTGCTGTGTCCCGCTGTGTCCCCCGCTGTGTCCCCTGCTGAGTCCCTTCTGTTTCCCCGCTGTGTCCCGCTGTGTCCCGCTGTGACCAATGCAGTGTCCCTGCTGTGAC
>NW_012303766.1:0-3013 GCF_000151885.1 Dipodomys ordii
AGCAGAAAGAGAAGCATTAGAAGCAGAAGAAGCAGGAGAAGCAGAAGCAGAAGAATGAGAAGAAGAAGCAGAACCGAAGCAGAAGAGAAGAGAAGAGAAGAAGAAGAAGAAGAAGAAGAACAGATCAAGAACAAGAAGAAGAAGCATGAGGAGAAGCAGTAGAAGCAGAAGCAGAAGCAGGAGAAGCAGAAGCAGAAGCAGGAGAAGCAGAAGCAGAAGAAAAAGAATAAGCAAAAGAAGCAGAAGGAGAAGCAGTGGGAGAAGCAGAAGAAGGAGAAGGAGTAGCAGAAGGAGAAGTTGAAGCAGAAAAGAAGCAGAAACAGAAGGAGAAGAAGGACGAGAAACAGGAGAATCAGTAGAAGTAGAAGTAGAAGCAGAAAAAGGAGAAGAAGGAGAAGCAGAAATAGAATCAGAAGAAACAGAAGAAGAAGTAGCAAAAGAAATAGAAGAAGGAGAAGAGCAGAAGAAGAAGCAGAAGGAGAAGCAGAAGGAGAAGGAGAAGCAGAAAGAGAAGCAGGAGAAGCAGAAGAAGCAGGAGAAGCAGAAGCAGAAGAACCAGGAGAAGCCGAAGAAGCAGAAGCAGAATCTGAAGAAGGAGAAACAGAAGAAGCATAATCTGAAGCCGAAGCAGAAGAAACAGAAATAGTAGAATAAGCAGAAGCAGAAGCAGCAGGAGAAGCAGAAGAAGAAGACGGAGAAGGCGAAAGAGAAGGATTAGGAGTAGAAGAAGCAAAAGGATAAGCAGAAGCAGAAAGAGACGCAGAAGGAGAAGCAGCACGAGAAGTAGGAGAAGCAGGAGAATCAGAAGCAGGAGAAGCAGAAGAAACAGAAGACGCAGAAGGAGAAATTGAAGCAGAAGCAGAAGCAGAAGGAGAAGCAGAAGGAGACGCAGAACAAGGAGAAGGAGAAGCAGAAAGGGAAGCAGAACGAGAAGCAGGAGAAGCAGAAGCAGGAGAAGCAGAAGCAGAAGATACAGGAGAAGGACAAGAAGCAGAAGCAGAAGGAGAAGCAGAAACAGAAGGAGAAGCAGAAAGAGAAGGAGGGGAAGTAGAAGAAGCAGAAGCAGGAGAGGCAGAAGCATAAGAATCCGAAGAAGCAGAAGCAGAACCTGAAGCAGAAGGAGAAGCAGGGGAAGCAGAAGAAGCAGAATCTGGAGAAGCAGAATGAGAAGCTGAAGGAGAAGCAGAAGCGGAAAGAGAATCAAAAGTAGAAGGAGAAGCAGAAGAAACAGAAGAAGCAGTAGCAGTTGCAGCAGAAGCAGAAGGAGAAGAAGAAGGAAAATCAGAAGAACGAGAACAAGAAGGAGAAACAGAAGCAGAAGCAGAAGGAGAATCAGAAGGAGAAGCAGAAGAAGCAGAAGGAAAAGCAGAAACAGAAGAATAAGCATAAGGACAAGCACAAGCAGAAGGAGATGCAGAAGGAGAAGCAGGAGAAGCAGAAGAACCAGAAGCAGAAGTAGGAGAAAGAGAAGGAAGAGCAGCAGAAGCAATAAGAGAAGCAGAAGCAGAAGGAGAAGCAGAATGAGTAGCAGAAAGAGAAGCAGTAGAACCAGAAGAAGCAGGAAAAGCAGAAGCAGAAGAAAGAGAAGAAGAAGAAGAAGAAGAAGAGGAAGAAGAACAAGAAGAAGAAGAAGAAGAAGAAGAAGAAGAAGAAGAAGAAGAAGAAGAAGAAGAAGAAGAAGAAGAAGAAGAAGATGAAGAAGAAGAAGAAGAAGAAGAAGAAGCAGCAGCAGCATAAGGAGGAACATAAGGAGAAGCAGTAGAAGCAGAAGAAGCAGAAGCAGGAGAAGCAGAAGCAGAAGAAAAAGAATAAGCAGAAGAAGCAGAAGCAGGGGGAGAATCAGAAGAAGGAGAAGGAGAAGGAACAGCAGAAGGAGACGCAGAAGCAGAATGAGGAGCAGAAACAGAAGGAGAACAAGAAGGAGAAGCAGGAGAATCAGAAGAAGCAGAAGTAGAAGCAGAAATAGAAGGAGAAGAAGGAGAAGCAGAAGTAGCATCAGAAAAAACAGAAGAAGAAGAAGCAGAAGAAGGAGAAGAGCAGAAGCAGAAGCAGAAGGAGAAGCAGAAGCAGAAGGAGAAGCAGGAAAAGCAGGAGAAGCAATAGAAGCAGGAGAAGCAGAAGCAGAAGAAACAGGCGAAGCCGAAGAAGCAGAATCATAATCTGAAGCAGAAGGAGAAACAGAAGAAGCACAATCTGAAGCAGAAGCAGAAGAAACAGTAATAGTAGAATAAGCAGAAGCCGAAGCAGCAGGAGAAGCAGAAGAAGAAGTCGGAGAAGGCGAGAGAGAAGGATTAGGAGTAGGAGAAGCAAAAGGATAAGCAGAAGCAGAAAGAGACGCAGAATGAAAAGCAGCACAAGAAGTAGGAGAAGCAGGAGAAGCAGAAGCAGGAGAAGCAGAAGAAACAGAAGACGCAGAAGCAGAATGAGAAGCAGAAGGAGAAATTGAAGCAGAAGCAGAAGGAGAAGCAGAAGCAGAAGGAGAAGCAGAAGAAGGAGAAGCAGAAAGAAAAGCAGAAAGAGAAGCAGAACGAGAAGCAGGAGAAGCAGAAGCAGGAGAAGCAGAAGCAGAAGAAACAGAAGAAGGAGAAGAAGCAGAAGCAGAAGGAAAAGCAGAAGCAGAAAGAGAAGCAAAAGCAGAAGGAGAAGCAGAAGAAACAGAAGAAACAGAAAGAGTAGCAGAAGAAGGTGAAGATGTAGAAGCAGAAAAAGAAGCACAATGAATAGCAGAAGAACGAGAAGGAGAAACAGAAGGAGAAGCAGAAGGAGAAGCAGAAAGAGAATCAGGAAAAGCAGAAGAAACAGAAGCAGACGGAGAAGTAGAAGAAGGAGATGAGAAGCAGAAGCAGAAGAAGAATCACAAGGAAAAGCACAAGCAGAAGGAGATGCAGAAGGAGAAGCAGGAGAAGGAGAAGAAGCAGAAGCAGAAGGAGAAGAACTAAAGAGAAGAAGCAGAAGCAGAAGAAGCAGAGCAGAAGTAGAAAGAGAAGTCGACGAGAGAAGCCGAACGAGAAGC
>NW_012303767.1:0-3013 GCF_000151885.1 Dipodomys ordii
CAGCGGGACACAGCGGGACACAGCCGGGTCCCAGCAGTGGACACAGCGGGACACAGCGGGGGACACAGCGGGACACAGCGGGGGACACATGGAGGACTCAGCGGGACAAAGCGGGGACACAGCGGCGACTCAACGTGGGACACAGCGGGGGACAAAGCAGGACATCACAGAACACAGTGGGAAACAGCGGGACACAGCGGGGAAACTGCGGGGACACAGGGGGACAAAGCGTGGGACACATAGGGACACAGCGGGGGACACAGTGGGGGACACAGCGGGACACAGCGGGGAACACAGCGAGGACCCAGCGGGACCCAGCGGGACACAGCGTCGATACAGCGGAGACACAGCGTTACACAGCATTGTACAAAGCTGTGGACACAACGGGACACAGTGGGGGCACAGCGGGACACAGCGGGACACAGTGGGACACAGCGGGACACAGCGGGACACAGCGGTGGACACAGCGGGAGACAAAGAGGGACACCACGGAACACAGCGGGACACAGCAGGAAACAGCAGTGACACTGCGGGGACACAGTGGGACACAGCGGGGGACACAGCGGGACACAGAGGGGGACAGAGCGGGACACAGTGCGGGACACAGCCGGACACAGCAGGGGAAACAGTGGGGGACACAGCAGGACACAGCGGGACACAGCGAGGGCACAGCGGGACAGAGCGGGACACTGCAGGGCACAGCGGGGGACACAGCGGGACACAGCGGGGGACACAGCGAGGACACAGCGGAACACAGAGTGGGACACAGTGAGGACACAGCGGGACACAGCGGGACACAGCCGGGTCCCAGCAGTGGACACAGCGGGACACAGCGGGGGACACAGCGGGACACAGCGGGGACAAAGCTTGAGACACAGCGGGGTACAGAGCGGGAGACAGCGGGGGACACAGCGAGGACACAGCGGGACACAGCGCTGACACTGCGGGGGACACAGTGATGGACACAGCGGGGGACACAGCCGGACACAGAGGGACACAGCGGGGGACACAGGGGGGACACAGCGGGACCCAGCGCGGGACACAGCGAGGACACATTGGGACACAGCGGGGACACAGCGGGACTCAGCGGGGGACACAGCAGTACACAGCGGGACACAGCGGGACACAGCGGGGGACACAGAGGGGTAAACAGCGGGACACAGCGGGGAACACAGCGAGGACACAGCGGGACCCAGCGGGACACAGCATCGATACAGCATGGACACAGCAGGACACAGCGGGGTACACAGCTGGGTACACAACGGGACACAGCGGGGGGACACAGCGAGGACCCAGCGGGACATAGCGGGGTACACAGCGGTACACAGCGGGACACAGCGGGACACAGCTTGGGACACAGCGAGGACACAGCGGGACACAGCGGGGGACAATGCGGGAGACAGCAGGGGACACAGCGAGGACACAGCGGGACACAGCGGCGACACAGATTGGACTCAGCGGGGGACACAGCGGGGGACAAAGCGGGACACCATGGGACACAGTGTGACACAACGGGACACAGCGGGGACATTGCGGGAACACAGCGGGACAAAGCGGGGGACACAGCGGGACACAGCGGGACACAGCGGGACACAGCGGGGGACACAGCGGGGGACAGCGGAGACAGAGAGGGTCACAGCGGGACAGAGCAGGCACTCAGCGGGGACATAGCGGGACACAGGGGGCCACAGCAGGGACAGAGTGGGACACAGCGAGACACAGTGGAACGCAGCGGGGGACACAGCGGGACACAGAGGGGGACCCAGCGAGGACACAGCGGGACACAGCGGGGGACACAGCGAGGACACAGCGGGATCCAGCGGGACACAGCGTCGATACAGTTTGGACACAGCGTTACACAGCGTGTTACACAGCTGTGGACACAACGAGACACAGTGGGGGCAAAGAGGGACACAGCGGGACACAGTGGGACACAGTGGGGACAAAGCGTGAGACACTGCGAGACAAAGCAGGACACAGCGGGGACACAGCAGTAGACACAGCGGGGGACACAGCGGGGGACACAGCGGGGGACACAGCGGGACACAGCGGGACACAGCGGGGGACACAGCGGGGGACAGCGGAGACAGAGAGGGTCACAGCGGGACAGAGCAACACTCAGCGGGGACACAGCGGGACACAGCGGGACACAGCAGGCACCAGCGGGACACAGCGAGACACAGCGGAACACAGCGGGGGACACAGCGGGACACAGCGGGGGACTCAGCGGGACACAGCGTAGACACAGCGGGACACAGCAGCGACACAGCGGAACACAGTGGGGGACACAGCGGGACACAGCTTGGGACAGAGCGGGACACAGCGTGGACACAGCGGGACACAGCGAGACACAGCAGTGACAAAGCGACAACACAGCGGAACACTTCGGGACACAGCGGGACACAGCGGGGACACAGCGGGGGACAGAGGGGACACAAAGGTGGACAAAGGGGACACAGCAGGACAGCGCGGGGGTCACAGTGGGAAACAGCGGAGACACAGGGGGACACAGGGGGCAACACAGAGGGACACAGCGGGACACAGCGGGACAGAGCGGGGACACAGCGGGGACAAAGCGGGGGACACAGTGGGGCACACAGCGGTAAACAGCGGGGGACACAGCGGGACTCAGCTGGGGACACATCAAAGGACACAGTGAGTGACACAGCGGGGGAAACAGCTGGAAACAGCAGGGGACACAGCGGGACACAGCGGGACACAGCGAGGACACAGCAGGACACACCGGGGACACAGCGGGGACACAGCGAGGACACAGTGAGACACAGCGAGGACACAGCGGGAAACAGCGGGACATAGCGGGGGAAACAGCAGGACACAGTGGGGGACACAGCGGGGGACACAGCAGGACACAGCGGGGGACACAAGGGGGACAGCGGGGACACACATACAGGCAGCGGGGACACAACGGGACACAGCGGGGGACATCGGAGACACAGCGGGACACAGCGGGACACAGCGGCGACACAGTGGGGGACACACCGGGACACAAATG
>NW_012303768.1:0-3013 GCF_000151885.1 Dipodomys ordii
GGGACCAAAACGGGAAACAGCATGGACACAGCAGGACACAGCGTGGGACAGAGCGGGGGACAGAGCGGGACACATCAGGGACCACAGCGAGGACACAGCGGGACCCAGCGGGGACAAAGCTGGACAAAGCGGGGTATACACAGCCAGACACAGCGGGGCCACAGCGGGGACACACCGGGACACTGAGGGTCACATCAGGGACACAGCGGGACAAAGCAGGACACATCAGGACACAGCGGAGGACACAGCGGGACACAGTGGGGGGCACAGCGAGGACACAGCGGGACACAGTGGGGGAAAAAGCGGGACACAGCGGGGACACAGCGGGACACAGCGGTGGACACAGCGAGGACACAGCGGGACCCAGCGGGACACAGCGTCGATACAGCGGGGTCAGAGTGGGCCACAGCGGGGTACACGGCTGGGGACACAACGGGACACATCGGAGGACACAGCAAGTACTCAGCGCAACACAGCGTGGGACACAGTGAGGACACAGGGGGACACAGCGGGACACAGCTGGACACAGCAGGAACACAGCAGTAGACACAGCGGGACACAGCAGGGGACACAGCGGGACACAGCGGGGGACACAGGGAGTACAGAGCGGGACACAGCGGGGACACAGCGGGGACTCAGCGGTGGA
The DNA here is from genome assembly GCF_000151885.1 of Dipodomys ordii. Taxonomy (NCBI): domain Eukaryota; kingdom Metazoa; phylum Chordata; class Mammalia; order Rodentia; family Heteromyidae; genus Dipodomys; species Dipodomys ordii. The sequence goes on from NW_012303768.1 coordinate 647, forward strand.
CACAGCGGGGGACAAAGCGGGACACCAGGGGCCACGCGGGACACAGCGGGGACAAGGGGGAGACAGAGCGCGACACAGCGAGGACACAGCGGGACACAGCGGGGGACACAGCAGGACACAGCGGGGAACACAGCGGGACAAAGCAGGGTACACAGCAGGGGACACAGCGGGACACAGCGGGGTACCCAGCGGGAAACAGCGGGGGGCCCAGCGAGGACACAGCAGGACAAAGCGGGGGACACAGACAGGAAAACAGCGGGGGACACACCGGGGGACACAGCGGGACACAGCAGGGAACACAGCGAGGACACAGCAGTACCCAGCGGGACACAGCGTCGATACAGCGGGGAATACAGCGTTACACAGTGTGGGTACACATCTGTGGACACAAGGTGACACAGTGGGGGCACAGCGGGGCACAGCGGGACACAGTGGGTCAAAGCGTTTGACAAATCGTGAGATACAGCGGGGGACAGAGCGGGAGACAGCGGTGGGTCACATCGAGGACACAGCAGGACTCAGTGTGACACAGCAGGTACAGAGCGGGACACAGTTGGACTTAGCGGTGGTTCCAGTGAGGACACAGCGGGTCTCAGTGAGGACATAGCGGGACACAGCGTGGTACCCAGCGAGGACACAGCGGGACACAAGGGAGGACCCAGCGAGGACACAGCGGGACACATTTTGGGGACAGAGCGAGGACACAGTGGGGGAGACAGCGGGGGACACTGCGGGTCACAGTGGGGAACACAGTGAGGACACAGCGGGACACAGCGGGACACAGCGTCGATACAGCGGGGATACAGCGTTACACAGCTTGGTACACATCTGTGGACACAACGGGACACAGTGGGAGCACAGCAGGACACAGTGGGACACAGCGAGGACAAATCGTGAGACGTAGCAGGGGACAGAGTGGGAGACAGCGGGGGACACAGCGAGGACACAGCAGGACACAGCGGGACACAGCAGGGACAGAGCGGGACACAGCGAGGGACAAAGCGGGACACAGTGGGGGACCCAGCGAGGACACAGCGGGACACAGCGGGGAACACAGCGAGGACACAGCGGGGGACACAGCGGGTGACACTGCGGGATACAGCCGTGAGCACAGCGAGGACACAGCGGGACCCAGCGGGACACAGCGGGGGACACAGCGGGACACAGCGGAGGACCCAGCGAGGACACAGCGGGACACAGTGGGGGATACAGCGAGGACACAGCGGGGGACACAGCGGGGGACACTGTGGGACACAGCGGGGAACACAGCGAGGACACAGCGGGACTCAGCGGGACACAGCGTCGATACAGCGGGGATACAGCGTTACAAAGCGTGGTTCACATCTGTGGACACAATGGGACACAGTGGGGGCAGAGCGGGACACAGTGGGACACAGTGATGACAGATTGTGAGACGTAGTGGGGGACAGAGCGGGAGACAGTGGGGGACACAGCGAGGACACAGCAGGACACAGCGGGACACAACAGGGACAGATCGGGACACAGCGGGACACAGCGGGGGACACAGTGGGACACAGCGGGGGACACAGCGGGGGACACTGCGGGACACAGCGGGACACAGCGTCGATACAGCGAGGACACAGCGTTACACAGCGTGGTACACAGCTGTGGACACAACGGGACACAGTGGGATCACAGCGGGACACAGCGGAACACAGTGGGACACATCGGGGACAAAGCGTGAGACACAGCGTGGGACAGAGCGGGAGACAGAGGGGGACACAGCGAGGACACAGCGGGACACAGCGGGGGAAACAGCGGGACACAGCGGTAGACAAAGGGGGACAGAGCGGGGGACACAGCGGGACACAGCGGTGGACAGAGCGGTACACAGCGGTGGACACAGCGAGGACACAGCGGGACCCAGCGGGACACAGTGTCGATACAGCGGGGACAGAGTGGGCCACAGCGGGACACAGCAGGAACAAAGCAGTAGACACAGCAGGACACAGCAGGGGACACAGCAGGACACAGCCGGGGACACAGGTAGGACAGAGCGGGACACAGCGGGGACACAGCGGGGACTCAGCGGGGGACACAGCGGGGGACAAAGCGGGACACCACGGGACACAGTGGAACACAGCGGGGACAAAGAGGAGACAGAGCAGGACACAGCGAGGACACAGCGGGACAAAGCAGGGTAAACAGCAGGGGACACAGCGGGACACAGCGGGGGACACAGCGGGACACAGCGGGGGACACAGCGAGGACACAGCGGGATACAGCGGGTGACAAAGCGAGGACACAGCGGGGGACACACCGGGGGACACAGCGGAACACAGCAGGGAACACAGCGAGGACACAGCGAGACACAGCAGGACACAGCGTCGATACAGCGGGGATTGA
>NW_012303769.1:0-3013 GCF_000151885.1 Dipodomys ordii
TCACCCCCGCTGTGTCCCGCTGTGTCCTCGTTGTGTCCCCCTCTGTGTCTCACTGTGTCCTCGCTGTGTCCTCCGATGTGTCCCTCTGTGTCCCCATGTGTTTACCCGCTGTGTCTCGCTGTGTCCCCGCTGTATTGACGCTTTGTCCCGCTGGGTCCTCGCTGTGTTCCCCGCTGGGTCCCACTGTGTACCCTTCTGTGTCCCACTCTGTGTCCCACTATGTCCCCCGCTGTGTCCCGCTGTGTCACACTGATGCCCGCTGAGTACTGCTGTGTCTCCCGCTGTGTCCCGCTGTGTATCCGCTGTGTCCCCGCTGTGTCCCGCTGTGACTCCGCTCTGTCCCGCTGTGTCCCTGATGTGTTCCCGCTGTGTCCCGATGTGTCCCGCCCTGTCCCCGTAGTGTCCCTGTTGTGTCCCCCGCTGTGTCCCTCTGTGTCCCCGCTGTCCCCCCCTTTGCCCCCACTGTGTCCCACTGTGTCTCCCGCTGTGTCCCGCTGTGTGCCTGCTGTATCCCGCTGTGTCCCTCGCTGTGTACGCCACTGTGTCCCGCTGTGTCCCCCGATATGTCCCACATTGTAACGCTTTGTCCGCCGCTGTGTCCCGCTGGGTCCCCGCTGTATCCCCCGCTGTGTCCCCCTCTGTGTCCCGCTGAGTGCCGCTGTTTCCCCTTCTGTGTCCCCGCTCTATCCCGCTGTGTCGCCCGCTGTGTCCCCACTGTGTCCCCGCTGTGTCCCCGGTGTGTCCTTGATGTCCCCCACTGTGTCCCCCGCTGTGTCCCGCTGTGTCCCGCTATATCCCGCTGTATCCCCGCTGTGTCCCCACTGTGTCCCGCCTGTGTATCCGGCTGTGTCCCGCTGTGTCCCCCGCTGTGTCCCGCTGTTTCCCGGCTGTTTCCCGCTGTGTCCCACCTGTGTCCCCCGCTGTGTCCCGCTGTGTCCCCCGCTGTGTCCCGCTGTGTCCCCCGCTGTGTCCCGCTGTGTCCTGCTGTGTCCGCGCTGTGTCCCGCTGTGTCTCGCTGTGTCCCTGCTGTGACCCGCTGTGTCCCACTGTGTTCCCGCTGTGTCCACACTGTGTCCCGCTGTGTACCCTCCTGTGTCCAGCTTTGTCCCCGCTGTGTCTCGCTTTGTCCCACGCTCTGTCCCCCACTGTGTTCCGCTGGGTTCCTGCAGGGTCACCGCTGTTTCCCGCTGTGTCCCGCTGTGTTCCGTGGTGTCCCGCTTTGTCCCCCGCTGTGTCCCCCGCTGAGTCCCCGCTGTGTCCCCGCTGTGTCCTGCTGTGTCCTCGCTGTGTCCCCCGCTGTCTCCCGCTCTGTCCCCCGCTGTGTCTCATGCTTTGACTCCGCTGTGTCCCACCGTGTCCTGCTGTGTCCCGCTGTGTCCCCCACTGTGACCCTTTGTGTCCCCAGCTGTGTACCCCGCTGTGTAATGCTGTGTCCCCGCTGTATCGACGCTGTGTCCCGCTGGGTCCTGCTGTGTCCTCGCTGTGTGCCCCATTGTGTTCCGCTGTGTCCCCCGCTGTGTCCTGCTGTGTCCCCCGCTGTCCCTGCTGTGTCCCGCTGGGTCCCGCTGTGTCCCCCGCTGTGTCCCTGCTGTGTCCCTGCTGTGTCCCCACTGGGTCCCGCTATGTCCCGCTGTGTCCTCGCTGTGTCCCACTCTGTGTTCCGCTGTGTCCCCGTCTGTGTCCCGCTGAGTCCCGCGGTGTCCCCTCTGTGTCCCCATGTGTCCTCGTTGTGTCCCCCGCTGTGTCCCGCTGTGTCTCTCCTGTGTCCCCCGCTGTGTCCCGCTGGGTCCCGCTGTGTCCCCCGCTGTGTCCCCCGCTGTGTCCCGCTGTGTCCCCCGCTGTGTCCCGCTGTGTCCTCGCTGTGTCCCGCTCTGTCTCCCCCTTGTCCCCTGCTGTGTTCCGTGTTGTCCAGCTTTGTCCCCCACTGTGTCCTCCGGTGAGTCCCCGCTGTGTCCTCGCTGTGTCCCCCGCTGAGTCCCGCTGTGTCCCTGCTGTGTCCTCGCTGTGTCCCCCGTTGTGTCCAGCTGTGTCTCCCCTGTGTATCCCGCTGTGTCCCGCTGTGTCCCCCGCTGTGTCCCCTGCTGTGTCCCGCTGTGTCCCCCGCTGTTTCCCTCTGTGTCCTCGCTGTGTCCCGCTCTGTCTCCCCCTTGTCACCCGCTGTGTCCTCGCTGTTTCGCCCATTGTGTCCCGCTGTGTCTTCGCTGTGTCCCCCGCTGTGTCACGCTGTGTCCTGCTGTGTCCTCGCTGTGTCCCACGCTGTGTTCCGCAGTGTCCTCGCTGTGTCCCCCGCTGTGTCCCGCTGTGTCTTCGCTGTGTCCCCCGCTGTGTCCCGCTGTGTCCGCGCTGTGTCCCGCTGTGTCCCGCTGTGTCCCTGCTGTGACCCGCTGTGTCCCACTGTGTTCCCGCTGTGTCCACGCTGTGTCCCGCTGTGTACCCTCCTGTGTCCAGCTTTGTCCCCGCTGTGTCTCGCTTTGTCCCACTCTCTGTCCCCCACTGTGTTCCGCTGTGTTCCCGCAGGGTCACCGCTGTTTCCCGCTGTGTCCCGCTGTGTTCCGTGGTGTCCCGCTTTGTCCCCCGCTGTGTCCCCCGCTGAGTCCCCGCTGTGTCCCCGCTGTGTCCTGCTGTGTCCTCGCTGTGTCCCCCGCTGTCTCCCGCTCTGTCCCCCGCTGTGTCTCATGCTTTGACTCTGCTGTGTCCCACCGTGTCCTGCTGTGTCCCGCTGTGTACCCCACTGTGACCCTTTGTGTCCCCAGCTGTGTACCCCGCTGTGTAATGCTGTGTCCCCGCTGTATCGACGCTGGGTCCCGCTGGGTCCTGCTGTGTCCTCGCTGTGTGCCCCATTGTGTTCTGCTGTGTCCCTCGCTGTGTCCCCCGCTGTGTCCCGCTGTGTCCCCCGCTGTGTCCCCCGCTGTGTCCCGCTGTGTCCCCCGCTGTGTCCCGCTGTGTCCTCGCTGTGTCCCGCTCTGTCTCCCCCTTGTCCCCTGCTGTGTCCCGTGTTGTCCAGCTTTGTTCC
>NW_012303770.1:0-3013 GCF_000151885.1 Dipodomys ordii
TGTGTCCTCCCTGTGTCCCACGCTGTGTCCCGCTGTGTCCGCCACTGTGTCCCGCTGTGTCTACTGCTTTGTCCCCGCTGTGTCCCACTGTGTCCCGCTGTGTCCTCGCTGTGTCCCACGCTGTGTTCTGCTGTGGCCTCACTTTTTTCCCCGCTGTGTCCTGCTGTGTACCCCTCTGTGTCCCACTGCAGTGTCCCGCTGTGTCCCCCGCTGTGTCCCTTCTGTGTCCCCGCTCTGTCCCGCTGTGTCCCGCTGTGTACTGCTGTGTCCCCCGCTGAGTCCCGCTGTGTCCCAATGTGTCCTCGCTCTGTCCCCCTCTGTGTACCGCTGTGTCCTTCCTGTGTCCCCCGCTGTGTCCCGCTGTGTCCCGCTCTGTCCTTGCTGTGTCCCCCACTGTGTGCAGCTGTGTCCTCGCTGTGTCCCCCGCTGTGTCTCGCTGTGTCCTTTTGTGTCACGCTGTTTCCCCGCTGTGTCCCTGCTGTGTCCCTCTGTGTACCCCGCTGTGTCCAGCTTTATCCCGGCCGTGTCTCGCTGTGTCCCCCGCTGTGTCCCGCTGTGTCCCCCGCTGAGTCCCTGCTGTGTCCCCGCTGTGTCCCGCTGTGTCCCCCGCTGTGTCCCGCTGTGTCCCGCTGTGTCCTTGCTGTGACCCGCTCTGTCCCCACTGTATCGACGCTGTGTCCCGCTGTGTTCCGCTGTGTCCTCGCTGTGTCCCCCGCTGTGTCCCGCTGTGTACCCCTCTGTGTCTCCCGCTGTGTCCCACTGTGTCCCCCGCTCTGACCCGCTGTGTCCCGCTTTGTCCCCCACTGTGTCCCTGCTGTGTCCCCGGTGTGTCCCACTGTGTCCCGCTGTGTACTGCTATGTCTCCCGCTGAGTTCCGCTGTGTCCCGCTGTGTCCCCAGTGTGTGCCCGCTGTGTCCCCGCTGTGTCCCGCTGTGTCCCCTGTCCCCTGCTGTCCCCCACTGTGTCCCCCGCGGTGTCCCGCTGTGTCTCGCTGTGTCCCTGATTTGTCCCGCTTTGCCCCTGCTGTGTCACCGTTCTGTCCCGCTGTGTCACACTGTGTCCCGTGTTGTCCCGCTTTTTCCCCGCTGTGACCTCGCTATGTTTCCAGCTGTGTCCCGCTGTGTACCACTCTGTGTCCCCCGCTGTGTCCCGCTGTGTACCCGCTGTGTCCCACGCTGTGTTCTGCTGTGGCCTCGCTTTTTTCCTCGCTGTGTCCCGCTGTGTACCCCTCTGTGTGCCCCGCTGTTTCCCGCTGTGTCCCCTGCTGTGTTCCTGCTGTGTCCCCGCTGTGTCCCGCTGTGTCCCGCTGTGTACTGCTGCTTCCCCCGCTGAGTCCCGCTGTGTCCCCGCTGTGTCCCAATGTGTCCTCGCTCTGTCCCCTGCTGTGTACCGCTGTATCCTTCCTGTGTCCCCCGCTGTGTCCCGCTGTGTCCCGCTGTGTCCCCCGCTGTGCCCCCGCTATGTCCCGCTGTGTTCCCTGCTGTGTACCGCTGTGTGCCCCGCAGTGTTAGCGCTGTGTACCGCTGTGTCCTCGCTGTGTCCCCTGCTGTCTCCCACTCTGTACCCCGCTGTGTCTCAAGCTTTGTCCCTGTTGCGTCCCACTGTGTCCCGCTGTGTCCCGCTGTGCCCCCACTGTGTCCCATTGTGTTCACAGCTGTGTACCACGCTGTGTAACGCTGTGTCCCCGCTGTATCGACGCTGTGTCGCCCTGGGTCCCGCTGTGTCCTCGCTGTGTTCCCCACTGTGTCCCGCTGTGTCCGCCACTGTGTCCCGCTGTGTCTACGGCTGTGTCCCCGCTGTGTCCCACTGTGTCCTCGCTGTGTCCTCGCTGTGTCCCACGCTGTGTTCCGCTGTGTCCTCGCTTTTTTCCCCGCTGTGTCCTGCTGTGCCCCGGCCATATCGACGCTGGGTTCACCTGGGTACCGCTGTGTCCCCGCTGTGTCCCGGTGTGTCCCGCTGTGTACTGCTGTGCCCCGCTGAGTCCCACTGTGTCCCGTTGTGTCCACAACTGTGTACCACGCTGTGTAACGCTGTGTCCCCGCTGTATCGACGCTCTGTCCCACTGTGTCCCGCTGTGTCCTCGCTGTGTTCCCTGCTGTGTCCCGCTGTGTCCCCTGCTGTGTCCCCCGCTGTGTCCTTGCTGTGTTCCCTGCTGTGTCCCGCTGTGTCCTCACTGGGTCCCCCACTGTGTCCCGCTGTGTCCCCCGCTGTGTCCCGCAAGTCTGGCTATGTCCTTCTCTGTCCCCGCTGTGTCCCGCTGTGTCCCACTGTGTCCCCGCTGTGTGCCGCTGTGTCCCGCTGTGTCCCCGCTGTGTGCCCGCTGTGTCCCGCTGTGTACCCCGCTGTGTCCAGCTGTGTCACCGCTTTGTCTCGCTGTGGCCACTCTCTGTCTCCGCTGTCCCCCTCTGTGTGCCCCGCTGTGGCCCGCTGTGGCCCGCTGTGTCCCCCGCTTTCTCCTTCTGTGTCCCGCAGTGTCCCGGCTGTGTCCCGCTGTGTAAGACTGTGTCCCGTGGTGTCCCACTTTGTCCCACGCTGTGTCCACTGGTGAGTCCCCTCTGTGTCACCGCTGTGTCCCCCTGTGTCCTCGCTGTGTCCCCCGCTGTCTCCCGCTTTGACTCCCGCTGTGTTCCGCTGTGTCCCGCTGTGTCCCCGCTGTGTCCCCAGCTGTGTCCCGCTGTGTCCCGCTGTGTACCCCACTGTGTGCTGCTATGTTCCCGCAGTGTACCCGCTCTGTCCCGCTGTGTCCCGCTGTATCCTTGCTGTGTCCCCAGCTGTGTACCCCTCTGTGTCCCGCTGTGTCCCTGCTGTATCGACGCTGGGTCCCGCTGTGTCCCGCTGTGTCCTCCCTTTGTCCAACACTGTGTCCCGCTGTGTCTACTGCTGTGTCCCCACTGTGTCCCGCTGGGTCCAGCTGGGTCCCTGTTGTATCCACGCTGGGTCCCGCTGGGTCCTGGTCTGTCATCCCTGTGTCCCCCACTGTGTACCGCTCTGTCCCCCGCTGTGTCTCTGCTGT
>NW_012303771.1:0-3013 GCF_000151885.1 Dipodomys ordii
GGGGGACTTTTTTTTGTTTATTTTTTTTCTCATCTTGAACTCTACAGTGACTGTTTGTGTTCTCAGTGGGACATAGTGTGACTTAGCAGTGTTCATAGTGGGATACAGTGGTGGGACGCAGCGTGGACTCATTGAACAAATCGGGTTAATGCAGGGTATACTTTGTTGATACATCTATACACAACAAAGTACATAGCGGGACACAGCACGCTCACAGGGGTACACATCGGGACACAGCAGGGACAGAGCGGGACACAGCGGGACACAGTGGGACACAGCAGGGGACCCAGTGGGACCCAGCGGGGGACCCAGCTAGGACACAGTGGGACACAGCTGGGGGCACAGTGAGTACACAGCGGGGGACACAGCGGGGGACACAGCGGAACACAGCGAGGAACAGCGTAGATACAGCGGGGACACAGCGTTACACAGCGGGGTACACATCTGTGGATACAACGGGACACAGTGTGGGCACAGCGGGACACAGCGGGTCACAGTGGGACACAGCGGGGACAAAGCGTGAGAAACAGCAGGGGACAGAGTGGGAGACAGCGGGGGACACAGCAGGGACACAGCGGGGACTCAGCGGGGTCACAGCGGGATACAGCGGGACACAGAGTGACACAGCGGGACACAGCAGAGGACACAGCGGGACACAGCGGAGGACAGAGCGACGACACAGCAGGACACAGAGGGGACACAGGGGGACTCAGCAGGGTTACAGCAGGACACAACGGGACACAGCAGGACACAGCGTGACACAGCGGGGACACAGCAGGGACACAGCAGGGACACAGCGGGGGACACAGCGGGACAAAACGGGACACAGCGGGAGACACAGTAGGACAGAGCAGGGGACATAGTGGGGACAGAGAGGGACAACATGAATAACAGAGCAAGGACAGAGATGGACCCAGCGGGACACAGCCTCGATACAGCGGGATTCACAGCGTTACACAGCAGGTTACACAGCTGGGGACACAAAGGGACACAGTGGTGGACACAGCGGGACACAGCGGGACAGAGTGGGACACAGATGGGATAAAGCGTGAGACACAGCGGGGGACAGAGCGGGAGACAGCGGGGGACACAGCGAGAACACAGCGGGACACAGCGGGGACACAGCGGAGACACAGCTAGGACACAGCGGGACACAGCGGGACACAGTGGGGACACAAAGGGGACTCAGCGTTGGAAACAGCGGGGGAAAAAGCGGAACACCATGGGACACATGGTGACACAGCAGGACACAGAGGGAACACTGCGTCGACACAGCGGGACAAAGCGGGGGACACAGCAGGACACAGCGGGACACAGCGGGGGACACAGTGGGGGACAGTGGAGACAAAGAGAGGACACAGCGGGACACAGCGGTGACACAGCTGGACACAACGAAGTACACAGCGGGACACAGCGGGGACAGAGCGGGACACAGCTGGACACAGCGGGACATAGCGGGGGACACAGCGGGACACAGCGGGGGACACAGCGTGAGACACAGCAAGACACATCAGAGACAAAGCTATACACAGCGGGGTACATAGAGGGACACAGCGGGGAATCAGCGGGGGACACAGCGGGACACAGCGTGGAACACAGCGAACACACAGCGGGACACAGCGGGACACAGCGTCGATACAGCGAGGACACAGTGGGACACAGCGGGGTACACAGCTGGGGACACAACGGGACACAGCGGGGGACACATTGAGGACACAGCAGGACACAGCGGGGGACACAAGGGGGACACAGCGGGACACAGCGGGGGACACAGCGAGTACACATTTGGACACAGCGGGGACACAGCGGGACTCAGCGGGGGACACAGCAGTACATATCGGGACACAGCGGGACACAGCGGCGGACACAGAGGGGTACACAGCAGGACACAGCGAGGACACAGCGGGACCCAGTGGGACACAGCGTCATTACAACGGGCACACAGCGGGAAAGAGCGGGGTACACAGCTGGGGACACAACGGGGCACAGCGGGGGACACAGCGAGGACACAGTGGGACATAGCGGGACACAGCGGGGACATTGCGGGAACATAGCGGGACACAGCGGGACACAGTAGGACACAGCTTGTGACCCAGCGGGGACACAGCGGGACACAGCGGTGGACACAGCTAGGACACAGAGGGACACAGCGGGACACAGTGGGGACACAAAGGGGACTCAGAGGGGGAAACAGCGGGGAAAAAAGCGGACTACCATGGGACACAGTGTGACACAGCAGGACACAGAGGGAACACTGTGTCGACACAGCAGGACAAAGCGGGGGACACAGCGGGACACAGCGGGACACAGCGGGGGACACAGCGGGGGACAGTGGAGACAAAGAGAGGACACAGCGGGACACAGCGGTGACACAGCTGGACACAACGGAGTACACAGCGGGACACAGCGGGCACAAAGCGGGGACAGAGCGGGACACAGCTGGACACAGCGGGACATAGCGGGGGACACAGTGAGGACAGGGGGACACAGCGGGGGACACAGCGAGGACACAGCGGTGACACAGCTGGACACAACGAAGTACACAGCGGGACACAGCGGGCACACAGCGGGGACACAGCGGGACACAGCGGGGAACACAGGGAGGACACAGCATGACCCAGTGGGACACAGCGTGGATAAAGCGGGGACACAGCGGGACACAGCGGGGTACACAGCTGTGGACACAACGGGACACAGTGTGGGCACAGCGGGACACAGCGGGACAGAGTGGGACACAGACTGGATAAAGCGTGAAACACAGCGGGGGATATAGGGGGGACACAGCGGGACACAAGGGGGGACACAGCGAGGACACATTGGGACACAGCGGGGACACAGCGGGACTCAGCGGGGGACACAGCAGTACACAGCAGGACACAGCGGGACACAGCGGGTCACAGCAGGGACAGAGCGGGTGACACAGAGGGGTACACAGCGGGACACAGCAGTGGACAAAGCAGGACACAGCGGGGGACACAGCGAGGACACTGCGGGACACTGCGGGAGACACTGA
>NW_012303772.1:0-3012 GCF_000151885.1 Dipodomys ordii
GAAGCAGAATGAGAAGCAGAAGGAGAAATTGAAGCAGAAGCATAATGAGAAACAGAAGCAGAATGAGAAGCAGATGAAGGAGATAGGAGATGGAGATGCAGAAAGAGAAGCCGAACGAGAAGCAGGAGAAGCAGAAACATAAGAAACAGAAGAAGGAGAAGAAACAGAAGGAGAAGCAGTATCTGATGGAATATCAGAAAGAGAAGCAGGAGAAGCAGAAGAAGCAGCAGCAGGAGAAGCAGAAGCAGAACCTGAAGCAGAAGGAGAAGCAGGAGAAGCAGAATCTGGAGAAGCAGAAGGGGAAGCAGAAGAAACAGAAGAAGCAGAGGCAGTAGCAGAAGAAGCAGAAGATGCAGAAGCAGAAGGAAAAGCAGAAGAACGAGAAGGAGAAGGAGTAGGAGAAACAGAAGAAGAAGCAGAAAGAGAAGCAGAAGAAGGAGCAGGAGAAGGAAAAGCAGCAGGAGAAGCAGAAAGAGCAGCAGAAGGAGAAGCAGGAGATGCAGAAACTTGAGAAGCAGTAGCAGAAGAAACACAAGAAGGACAAGAAGCAGAAGCAGAAGGAGAAGCAGAAACAGAAGGAGAAGCAGGAAGAGAAGGAGGGAAAGCAGAAGAAGTAGAAGCAGGAGAAGCAGAAGCATAAGAATGTGAAGAAGCAGAAGGAGAACCTGAAGCAGAAGGAGAAGCAGGAGAAGCAGAAGAAGCAGAATCTGGAGAAGCAGAAGGAGAAGCAAAAGGAGAAGCAGAAGCAGAAAGAGAATCAAAAGCAGAAGGAGAAGCAGAAGAAACAGAAGAAGTAGAAGCAGTAGCAGTTGTAGCAGAAGCAGAACGAGAAGCAGAAGGAAAAGCAGAAGAGCAAGAAGGAGAAGGGAAACAGAAGAACAAGCAGTAGGAGAATAAGAAGGAGAAGCAGAAGAAGGAGAAGCAGAAGCAGAAGAAGATGCATAAGGAGAAGCAGAAGAAGCAGAAGCAGAAGGAGAAGCAGGAAAAACAGAAGAAGTAGAAGCAAAAGGAGAAGCAAAAGAAGGAGAAGGAGAAGCAGAAGCAGAAGCATAAGGACAAGCACAAGCAGAAGGAGGTGCAGAAGGAGAAGCAGGAGAAGCAGAAGAAGCAGAAGCTGAAGGAGAAGCAGAAGTAGGAGAAGGTGAAGGAGGAGAAGCAGAAGGAGAAGCAGAAGCAGTTTGAGAATCAGAAAGAAAAGCAGAAGAAGGACAAGAAGCAGAAGCAGGAGAAGCCGAAAGGGAAGAAGCAGAAGAAGCAGAAACATTAGCAGAAGGAGAAGAAGAAGCAGAAGGAGAAGCAGCAGGAGAAGTAGAACCAGAAATTCAGGCAGGAGAAACAGAAGAAGCAGAAGCAGAAGCAGAAGGAGAAGCAAAAAGAGAAGCACAAGGAGTAGTAAAAGAAGCAGCAGAAGGAGAAGCAGCAGAAGAAGCAGAAAAACAAGCAGGAGAAGCAGAAGCAGAAAGAGAAGTAGAAGCAGAAGAAGCAGAACCAGAAGAAGAAGCAGTAGAAGCATAAGAAGCAGAAGCAGGAGAAGCAGAAGCAGAAGAAAAAGAAGAAGCATAAGAAGCAAAAATAGAAGCAGAGGGAGAAACAGAAGAAGGAGAAGGAGCAGCAGAAGGTGAACCAGAAGGAGATGCAGAAGCAGAAAGAGAAGCAGAAACAGAAGGAGAAGTTGGAGAATCAGAAGAAGCAGAAAGAGAAGCAGAAGAGGGAGAAGGAGAAGCAGAAGCAGAAGGACAATCAGGAGAAGCAGAAGAAGCAGATGCGGGTGAAGCAGAAGAAGAAGAAGAAACAGAAGAAGGAGAAGGAGCAGAAGGAGAAGCAAAAGCAGAAGGAGAAGCAGAAATAGAAACAGAAGCAGAAGAAGCAGTTGCAGGAGAAGCAGAAGCAGAAGAAACAGAAGAAGCTGAAGAAGCAGAAGGAGAACCTGAAGCAGAAGGAGAAGCAGAAGCATCAGAAGCTGGAAACGCAGAAGCAGAAGATACAGAACAAGCAGAAGAAGCAGAAGCAGAACGAGAAGCAGAAGAATAAGAAGGAGAACGAGAAGGATTAGGAGTAGGAGGAGCAGCAGCAGAATTAGAAGCAGAAAGAGAAGCAGAAGGAGAAGCAGAAGGAGAAACAGAAGAAGCAGAAGCAGGAGAAGCAGAAGCAGAATGAGAAGCACAAGAAGGAGAAATTGAAGGAGAAGGAGAATGAGACGGAGAAGCAGAAGGAGAAGTAGGAGAAGCAGAAGAAGAAGAAGCAGGAGAAGCAGAAGCAGAAGAAACAGAAGAAAGAGAAGAGCAGAAGCAGAAGGAGAAACAGAAGCAGAAGGAGAAGCAGAAGAAGCAGAAGCTGAAGCAGAAGGACCTGAAAAAGCAGAAAAAGAAGAAGAAGCAGAAAAAGAAGAAGCAGGAAAAGCAGAAGAAGAAGAAGGAGAAGGAGAAAAAGAAGGATTAGGAGTAGGAGAAAGAGACGGATAAGCAGAAGCAGAAAGAGAAGGAGAATGAGAAGGAGAAGCAGGAGAAGCAGAAGAAGCAGAAGCAGGAGAAGCAGAAGCAGAATGAAAAGCAGAAGAAGGAGAAATTAAAACAGAAGAAGATGCAGAAGGAGAAGCAGAAGCAGAAGGAGAAGCAGAAGAAGGAGAAGGAGAAGGAGTAGCAGAAGGATAAGAATAAAGAGAAACAGTAGGAGAAGCAGGAGAAGCATAAGCAGAAGAAATAGAAGAAGGAGAAGAAGCAGAAAGAGAAGCAGAAACAGAAGGAGGAGCAGAAATAGAAGCAGAAGAAGCCGAAGAAGCAGAAGCAGAACCTGAAGGGGAAGGAGAAGCAGAAGAAGCAGAATCTGGAGAAGAAGAAGGAGAACCAGAAGGAGAAGCAGAAGCAGAAAGAGAAGGAAAAGCAGAAGGAGAAGCACAAGAAACAGAAGAAGCAGAAGCAGTAGCAGAAGAAGCTGAAGATGCACAAGCAGAAAGAGAAGCAGAAGGAATAGCAGAAGAACGAGAAGGAGAAGGAGACCACAGAAGGAGAAGAA
>NW_012303773.1:0-3012 GCF_000151885.1 Dipodomys ordii
TCTCATGACCTAGCAGTGTTTCCCGCTGTGTCCCGCTGTGTCCCGCTGTGTCCCCCGTTGTGTCCACCGCTGTGTCCTGCTGTGTCCTCGCTGGGTCCCCCGCTGTGTCCCGCTGTGTCCCCCGCTGTGTCCCGCTGTGTCCAACTGTGTCCCCGCTGTGTCCCGCTGTGTCCCCGCTGTGTGCCCGCTGTGTCCCGCTGTGTACCCCACTGTGTCCAGCTGTGTCCTTTTGTGTCACGCTGTTTCCCCGCTGTGTCCCTGCTGTGTCCTTCTGTGTACCCCGCTGTGTCCAGCTTTGTCCCCGCTGTGTCTCGCTGTGTCCCTCGCTCTGTCCCACACTGTGTCCCGAAGTGTCCCCCGCTGTGTCCCGCAGTGTCCCCCGCTGTCTCCCACTGTGTCCCCCGCTGAGTCCCTGCTGTGTCACCTCTGTGTCCCGCTGTTTCCTCGCTGTGTCCCCTGCTGTTTCCCTCTCTGTCCCTCGCTGTGTCTCACGCTTTGTCCCCGCTGTGTCCCACTGTGTCCTGCTGTATCCGACTGTTTCCCGCTCTGTCCCTGCTGTGTCCCACTGTGTCCCGCTGTGTCCCCGCTGTGTGCCCGCTGTGTCCCGCTGTGTACCCCGCTTTGTCCTACTGTTTCCCCACAGTGTCCCGCCGTGTCACGCTGTGTCTCACTGTGTCCCGTGGTGTCCCTCTTTGTCCCCCGCTGTGTCCCCCACTGAGTCCCCTCTGTGTGGCCGCTGTGTCCTGCTGTGTGCTCGCTGTGTCCCCCGCTGTCTACCGCTTTGTCCCCCGATGAGTTCCGCTGTGTCCCGCTGCGTCCTCGCTGTGTCCCCCGCAGTGTCCCGCTGTGTTCCCAGCTGTGTCCCGCTGTGTACCCCTCTGTGTCCCCCTCTGTGTCCCGCTGTGTTCCCCGCTGTGTCCCGCTGTGTCCCCCGCTGTGTCCCTGCTGTGTCCCTTCTGTGTCCTGCTGTATACTGCTGTGTCCCCCGCTGAGTCCTGCTGTGTCCCCGCTGTGTCCCGATGTGTTCCCCATGTGTCCCCCGCTGTGTCCCACTGTGTCCCACTGTGTCCCCCACTGTTTCCCCCGCTGTGTCTGGCTGTGTCCCCCGCTGTGTCCCGCTGTGTCCACTGCTGTGTCCCCGCTGTGTCCCGCTTTTTCCCCGGCTGTGTCCCGCTGTGTCCTCACTGTGTCCCCTGCTGTATCCCGCTGTGTCCTCACAGTGTCCCCAGCTGTGTCCCGTTGTGTCCCCCGCTTTGTCCCGCTGTGTCCCACTGTGTATCCACTGTGTCCCTCTGTGTCCCCGGTGTGCCCGCTGTGTCCCGCTGTGTACCCCGCTGTGTCCAGCTATGTCACTGCTGTGTCCCGCTGTGGCCCATCTCTGTCTCCGCTGTCCCCCGCTGTGTCCCCTGCTGTATGCCACTGTGTCCCGCTATGTCCCCGGCTTTGTCCTGCTGTGTCCCCGCAGTGTCCCCGCTGTGTCCCGCTGTGTCACACTGTGTCCCGTGGTGTCCCACTTTGTCCCCCGCTGTTTCCCCCGCTGTGTCCTCCGCTGAGTCCCGTCTGTATCGACGCTGTGTCTCGCTGTGTCCCGCTGTGTCCTCGCTGTGTTCCCCGCTGTGTCCCTCTGTGTCACCTGCTGTGACCCCCGCTGTGTCCTCGCTGTGTCCCCCGCTGTGTCCTGCTGTGTCCTTGCTGGGTCCCCCGCTGTGTCCCGCTGTGTCCCCCACTGTGTCCCGCTGTGTCCGACTGTGTCCCGCTCTGTCCCCGCTGTGTCCCGCTGTGTCCCCGCTGTGTGCCCGCTCTGTCCCGCTGTGTATCCCGCTGTGTCCAGCTGTGTCACCGAGGTGTCCCGCTGTGGCCCTACTCTGTCTCCGCTCTGTCCCCCGATTTGTTCCCCTGTGTCCCGCTGTGTCCCCCGCTTTGTCCTACTGTGTCCACACAGTGTCCCGCTGTGTCCCGCTGTGTCTCACTGTGTCCCGTGGTGTCCCTCTTTGTCCCCCGCTGTGTTCCCCGCTGAGTCCCCTCTATGTGGCCGCTGTGTCCCGCTGTGTGCTCGCTGTGTCCCCCGCTGTCTCCCGCTTTGTCCCCCGCTGTGTTCCGCTATGTCCCGCTGCGTCCTCGCTGTGTCCCCCCTGTGTCCCGCTGTGTCCCCCCTATGTCCCCAGCTGTGTTCCACTGTGTCCCGCTCTGTACCCCGCTGTGTCCCGCTATTTTCCCGCAGTGTCCCGCTGTGTCCCGCTGTGTCCTCGCTGTGTCCCCCGCTGTGTCCCGTTGTGTCCCCAGCTGTGTACCTCGCTGTGTCCCGCTGTGTCACCGCTGTATCGACGCTGGGTCCCACTGGGTCCCGCTGTATCCTCCCTGTGTCCCCAGCTATGTCCTGCCGTGTCCGCCAGTGTGTCCCGCTGTGTCTACTGCTTTGTCGCCGCTGTGTCCCGCTGTGTCCCGCTGTGTCCTCGCTGTGTCCCAGGCTGTGTTCTGCTGTGGCCTCGCTTTTTTCCTCGCTGTGTCCCGCTGTGTTCCCCTCTGTGTCCCCCGCTTTTTCCCGCTGTGTCCCCCGCTGTGTTCCTGCTGTGTCCCCGCTGTGTCCCGCTGTGTACTGCTGCGTCCCCCGCTGAGTCCCGCTGTGTCCCCGCTGTGTCCCAATGTGTCCTCGCTCTGTCCCCCGCTGTATACCGCTGTGTCCTTCCTGTGTCCCCCGCTGTGTCCCGCTGTGTCACCCTGTGTCCCCCGCTGTGTCCCCCGCTATGTCCCGCTGTGTCCCCCGCTGTGTCCTGCTCTGTCCTTGCTGTGTCCCCCACTGTGTGCCGCAGTGTCCTCGCTGTGTCCCCGGCTGTGTCGCGCTGTGTACTTTTGTGTCACGCTGTTTCCCCGCTGTGTCCCTCTGTGTACTTCGCTGTGTCCAGCTTTGTCCCCGCTGTGTCTCGCTGTGTCCAACGCTCTGTCCCACACTGTGTCCCGCAGTGTCCCCCGCTGTGTAATGCTGTGTCCCCCGCTGTTCCCGCTGTGTCACCA
>NW_012303774.1:0-3012 GCF_000151885.1 Dipodomys ordii
AGAAGGAGAAGCAGGAGAAGCAGAAGAAGCTTTATTTAAGAAGGAGAAGCAGGAAAAGCAGAAGAAGCAGAAGCAAAAGAAGGAGAAGCAGAAGCAGAAGAAGAAGCATAAGGACAAGCACAAGTAGAAGGAGATGCAGAAGGAGAAGCAGGAGAAGCAGAAGCAGAAGGAGAAGCAGAAGCAGAAGGAGAAGCAGAAGGAGGAGAAGGAGAAGGAAAAGCCGAAAGAGAAGCAGAAAGAGAAGCAGAACGAGAAGCAGGAGAAGCAGAAGCAGGAGAACCAGAAGCAGAAGAAACAGAAGAAGGAGAAGAAGCAGAAGGAGTAGCAGAAACAGAAGGAAAAGCAGAAAGAGAAGCAGGAGAAGCATCAGCAGGAGAAGCAGAAGAAACAGAAGACGCAGAAGCAGAATGAGAAGCAGAAGGAGAAATTGAAGCAGAAGCAGAAGGAGAAGCTGAAGCAGAAGGAGAAGCAGAAGAAGGAGAAAGAGAAGCAGAAAGAGAAGCAGAAAGAGAAGCAGAAAGAGAAGCAGGAGAAGCAGAAGCATGAGAAGCAGAAGCAGAAGAAACAGAAGAAGGAGAAGATGCAGAAGGAGAAGCAGAAACAGAAGGAAAAGCAGAAAGAGAAGCAGGAGAAGCAGAAGAAGCCTCAGAAGCAGAACCGGAAGCAGAAGGAGAAGCAGGAGAAGCAGAAGAAGCAGAATCCGGAGAAGCAGAAGGAGAAGCAGAAGCAGAAAGAGAAGCAAAAGCAGAAGGAGAAGCAGAAGAAACAAAGGAAGTAGAAGCAGTAGCCGTTGTAGCAGAAGCAGAAGGAGAAGCAGAAGGAAAAGGAGAAGAACAAGAAGGAGAAGGAGAAACAGAAGTAGAAGCAGAAGGAGAAGCAGAAAGAGAAGAAGGTAAAGCAGAAGAAGAAGAAGCAGAAGGAGAATCAGAAGGAGAAGCAGAAGAAAGAGAAGCAGAAGCAGAAGAAGATGCAGAAGGAGAAACAGAAGAAGCAGAAGCAGAAGGAGAAGCAGGAAAATCAGAAGAAGTAGAAGCAAAAGGAGAAGCAAAAGAAGGAGAAGGAGAAGCAGAAGCAGAAGAAGAAGCATAAGGACAAGCACAAGCAGAAGGAGATGCATAAGGAGAAGCAGGAGAAGCAGAAGAAGCAGAAGCTGAAGGAGAAGCAGAAGTAGGAGAAGGAGAAGGAGGAGAAGCAGAAGCAGAAAGAGAAGCAGAAGCGGAATGAGAAGCAGAAAGAGAAGCAGGAGAAGCACAAGAAGCGGAAGCAGGAGAAGCCGAAAGAGAAGAAGCAGAAGAAGCAGAAACAGAAGCAGAAGTAGAAGCAGAAGCAGAAAGAGAAGCAGCAGAAGAAGTAGAACCAGAAATTCAGGCAGGAGAAACAGAAGAAGCAGAAGCATAAGGAGAAGCAAAAAGAGAAGCAGAAGGAGAAGTAGAAGAAGCAGCAGAAGGAGAAGCAGCAGAAGAAACAGAAAAACAAGCAGGAGAAGCAGAAGCAGAAAGAGAAGTAGAAGCAGAAGAAGCTGAAGCAGAAGAAGAAGCAGTAGAAGCATAGAAGCAGAAGCAGGAGAAGCAGAAACAGAAGAAAAAGAAGAAGCATAAGAAGCAGAAGCAGAAGCAGAGGGAGAAACAGAAGAAGGAGCAGCAGAAGGTGAAGCAGAAGGAGATGCAGAAGCAGAAAGAGAAGCAGAAACAGAAGGAGAAGAAGTAGGATTAGTTGGAGAATCAGAAGAAGCAGAAGCAGAAGCCGAAGAAGGAGAAGAAAAAGCAGAAGCAGAGGAAAGGAAGGAGAAGCAGAAGAAGCAGAAGCGGGAGAAGAAGAAGAAGCAGAAGAAGCAGAAGAAGCAGAAGAAGAAGAAGAAGAAAAAGAAGAAGAAGAAGAAGAAGAAGAAGAAGAAGAAGAAGAAGAAGAAGAAGAAGAAGAAGAAGAAGAAGAAGAAGAAGAAGAAGAAGAAGAAGAAGAAGAAGAAGAAGAAGAAGAAGAAGAGGAAGAAGAAGAAGAAGAAAGAGAAGAAGGAGAAGGAGCAGAAGGAGAAGGAGCAGAAGGAGAAGCAGAAGCAGAAGGAGAAGCAGAAAGAGAAGGAAAAGAAGCATTAGCAGGAGAAGCAGAAGCACAAGAAACAGAAAAAGCTGAAGAAGCAGAAGCAGGACCTGAAGCAGAAGAAACAGAACAAGCAGAAGAAGCAGTAGCAGAAGCAGAACGATAAGCAGAAGAAGAAGAAGGAGAAGGAGAAAGAGAAGGATTAGGAGTAGGAAGAGCAGAAGGAGAATCAGAAGCAGAACGAGAAGCAGAAGGAGCAGCAGAAGGAGAAGCAGAAAGAGAAGCAGAAGGAGAAGCAGAAGAAGGAGAAGCAGAAGCAGAAGAAGCAGCAGAAGGAGAAGCAGAGGCAGAAGAAGATGCAGAAGGAGAAGCAGGAGAAGCAGAAGAAGCAAAAGCAGAAGGAGAAGCAGAAGTAGGAGAAGCAGAAGGAGAAGGAAGGGCAGCAGAAGCAATAGGAGAAGCAGAAGGAAAAGCAGAAGCAGAATGAGAAGCAGAAAGAGAAGCAGTAGAAGCAGAAGAAGCAGGAAAAGCAGAAGCAGAAGAAAGAGAAGAAGAAGAAGAAGAAGAAGAAGAAGAAGAAGAAGAAGAAGAAGAAGAAGAAGAAGAAGAAGAAGAAGAAGAAGAAGAAGAAGAAGAAGAAGAAGAAGAAGAAGAAGAAGAAGAGGAAGAAGAAGAGGAAGCAGCAGCATAAGGAGAAGCATAAGGAGAAGCAGTAGAAGCAGAAGCAGCAGAAGCAGAAGCAGAAGAAAAAGAATAAGCAAAAGAAGCAGAAGCAGAAGCAGTGGGAGAAGCACAAGAAGGAGAAGGAGAAGGAGCAGCAGAAGGAGAAGCAGAAGCAGAAAGAGAAGCAGAAACAGAAGGAGAACACGAAGGAGAAGCAGGAGAATCAGAAGAAGCAGAAGTAGAAGCAGAAAGAGGAGAAGAAGGAAAAGCAGAATTAGAATCAGAAGAAACAGAAGAAGAAGAAGCAGAAGA
>NW_012303775.1:0-3012 GCF_000151885.1 Dipodomys ordii
GCAGCATGTGAAGCAGAAGTAGAAGAAGGTATAGGAGATAGAGAAGGATTAGGAGTAGGAGAAACAGAAGGATAATCAGAAGCTGTATGAGTAGCAGTAGGAGAAGTAGGTGAAGCACAAGAAGAAGATGCTGGTGAAGCAGAAACATAAGAAGCAGAAGAAGATGCTGCAGGAGATGCTGTAGTAGATGAAGGAAAGGAGAATGAGAAGGATTAGGATTAGGAGAAACAGAAGGATAAGCAGAAGCAGAAAGAGAAGCAGAAGGAGAAGCAGGAGAAGCAGAAGAAGCAGAAGCAGGAGAAGCAGAAGCTGAATGAAAAGCAGAAGAAGGAGAAATTGAATCAGAAGAAGATGCAGAAGGAGAAGCAGAAGCAGAAGTAGAAGCAGAAGAAGGAGATGCAATAGGAGAAGCAGAATGAGAAACAGAAGGAGAATCAGGAGAAGCAGAAGCATGAGAAGCAGAATCAAAAGAAATAGAAGAAGGATAAGAAGCAGAAGCAGAAAGAGAAGCAGAAACAGAAGGAGAAGCAGAAATAGAAGCAGAAGAAGCAGAAGCAGAACCTGAAGCAGAAGGAGAAGCAGGAGAAGCAGAAGATGCAGAATTTGGAGAAGAAGGAGAACCAGAAGGAGAAGCAGAAGCAGAAAGAGATGCAGATGAATCTGAAGAAGTAGAAGCAGAAGCAGTAGCAGAAGAAGTTGAAGATGCAGAAGCAGATAGAGAAGCAGAAGGATTAGCAGAATAATGACAAGGAGAAACAGAAGGAGAAGAAGAATGAGAAGCAGAAGGAGAAGCAGGAAAAACAGAAGAAGCAGAAACAGACGAAGAAGCAGAAGAAGGAGAAGCAGAAGCAGAAGAAGAAGCAGAAGGAAAAGCTCAAGCAGAAGGAGATGCAGATGGAGTAGCAGGAGAAGCAGAAGAAGCAGAAACAGAAGGAGAAGAAGAAGGAGAATAAGCAGAATCAGAAGAAGCAGAAGGAGAAGTAGAAAGAGAAGCCGACGAAGAGAAGCAGGAGGAGAAGCAGGAGAAGCAGAAGAAGCAGAGCGGGAGAAGCAGAAGAAGAAGAAACAGAAGAAATAGAAGGAGCAGAAGCAGAAGGAGGAGCAGAAGCAGAAGGAGAAGCAGAAAAAGCAGAAGAAGCAGAAGCAGGAGAAGCAGAAACAGAAGAAACAGGAGAAGGACAAGAAGCAGAAGTAGAAGCAGAAGGAGAAGCAGAAAAAGAAGCACTAGAAACAGAAGACGCAGGAAAAGCAGAAGCAGCAGAAAAAGAAGAAGAAGAAGAAGAAGAAGAAGAAGAAGAAGAAGAAGAAGAAGAAGAAGAAGAAGAAGAAGAAGAAGAAGAAGAAGAAGAAGAAAAAGAAGAAGAAGAAGAAGAAGAAGAAGAAGAAGAAGAAGAAGAAGAAGAAGAAGAAGAAGAAGAAGAAGAAGAAGAAGAAGAAGGAGAAGGAGAAGGAGAAGGAGAAGGAGAAGAAGAAGGAGAAGGAGAAGGAGAAGAAGAAGGAGAAGGAGAAGCAGTAGAAGCAGAAGAAGCAGAAGCAGGAGAAGCAGAAGCAGAAGAAAAAGAATAAGCATAAGAAGCAGAATCAGAGGGAGAAGCAGAAGAAGGAGAAGCAGAAGCAGAAGAAGCAGAAGAAGGAGAAGCAGAAGCAGAAGAAGATGCAAAAGGAGAAACAGGAGAAGCAGAAGAAAGAGAAGGAGAAGGCGAAAAAGAAGGATTAGGAGTAGGAGAAGCAAAAGGATAAGCAGAAGTAGAAAGAGACGCAGAAGGAGAAGCAGCAAGAGAAGTAGGAGAAGCAGGAGAAGCAGAAGCAGGAGAAGCAGAAGAAACAGAAGACACAGAAGCAGAATGAGAAGCAGAAGGAGAAATTGAAGCAGAAGCAGAAGGAGAAGCAGAAGCAGAAGGAGAAGCAGAAGAAGGAGAAGCAGAAAGAGAAGCAGGAAGAGAAGCAGCAAGAGAAGTAGGAGAAGCAGGAGAAGCAGAAGCAGGAGAAGCAGAAGAAACAGAAGACGCAGAAGCAGAATGAGAAGCAGAAGGAGAAATTGAAGCAGAAGCAGAAGCAAAAGGAGAAGCAGAAGCAGAAGGAGAAGCAGAAGAAGGAGAAGGAGAAGCAGAAAGAGAAGCAGAAAGAGAAGCACAACATGAAGCAGGAGAAGCAGAAGCAGAAGAAGCAGAAGCAGAAGAAGAAGCAGACGAAAAGCACAAGCAGAACAAGTAGAAGGAGAGGCAGAAGGAGAAGCAGAAGCAGAAGGAGAGAAGAAGTAGAAGAAGCAGAAGCAGAACAAGCAGAAGCAGAAGTAGAAAGAGAAGCCGACGAAAGAGAAGCAGAACGAGAAGCAGGAGAAGCAGAAGAAGCAGAAGCGGTAGAAGCAGAAGAAGAAGAAACAGAAGAAGGAGAAGGAGCAGAAGCAGAACGAGAAGGAAAAGCAGAAGGAGAAGCAGAAAGAGAAGCAGGAAAAGCAGAAGAAGCAGAAGCAGGAGAAGCAGAAGAAACAGGAGAAGGACAAGAAGCAGAAGCAGAAGGAGAAGCAGAAACAGAAGGAGAAGCAGAAAGAGGAGGGGAAGCAGAAGAAGCAGAAGCAGGAGAAGCAGAAGCAGAAGAATCCGAAGAAGCAGAAGCAAAACCTGAAGCAAAAGCGGAAGCAGGAGAAGCAGAAGAAGCAGAATCTGGAGAAGCTGAATGAGAAGCTGAAGGAGAAGCAGAAGCTGAAAGAGAATCAAAACAGAAGGAGACGCAGAAGAAACAGAAGAAGCAGTAGCAGTTGCAGCAGAAGCAGAAGGAGATGCAGAAAGAAAAGCAGAAGAACGAGAAGGAGAAGGAGAAACAGAAGGAGAAGTTGAAGGAGAATCAGAAGGAGAAGCAGAAGAAGCAGAAGGAGAAGCAGAAGCAGAAGAAGCAGAAGGAGAAGCAGAAGGAGAAACAGAAGCAGAAGAAGCAGCAGAAGGAGAAGCAGAAGCAGAAGAAGATGCAGAAGGAGAAGCAGGAGAAGCAGAAGAAGCAGAAGCAGAAGGAGAA
>NW_012303776.1:0-3012 GCF_000151885.1 Dipodomys ordii
GACACAGCGGGACACAGCGTGTGGATACAGAGGGGACACAGCCGGACACAGCGGGGGACACAGTGAGTACACAGCGGACACAGTGGGGGATAAAGCGAGTAAACAGCAGGGGACACAGCGGGGGACACAGCGGGACACAGCGGGGAACACAGCGAGGACACAGCGGGACACAGCGGGACACAGCGTCGATACATCGGGGGACACAGCGGGACACAGCGGGCACACAACAGTGGACACAGCGGGACACAGCGGGGGATACAGGGGCGACACAGCGGGACACAGCTTGGAACACAGCGAGGACACAGCGGGACACAGCGGGACACAGCGGCGATACAGCAGGGACACAGCTTTACACAGCGTGGTACACAGCTGTGGACACAACGGGACACAGTGGGGGCACAGCGGGACACAGCGGGACACAGTGGGACAAGGCGGGGACAAAGCGTGAGACACAGCGGGGGTCATAGCGGGAGACAGCGTGGGACACAGCGAGGACACAGCGGGACACAGTGGGGTCACAGCGGGACTCAGCGGGGGACACAGCAGTACACAGCGGGACACAGCGGGGACACAGCGGGGGACACAGCGGGGACACATCAGGGACACAGCGGGGAACACAGCGGGACACAACGGGGGACAAAGGGAGGACACAGCGGGACACAGCGGGAACACAGCCGGGACTCACCGGGGAACACAGCGGGGACAAAGCGGGACAGCACGGTACACAGCGGGACACAGCGGGACACAGTGGGGACACTGCGGGAACATAGCAGGCCACAGCGGGGTACACAGCAGGACACAGCAGGACACAGCGGGGGACACAGCGGGGAAACAGCGGGACACAGCGGGGGACACAGCGGGGGACACAGCGGGGGACACAGCGGGACACAGCACTACACATCGGGCGACACAGCGAGGACACAGCGGGACACAGCGCGGGACACAGCGGGACACAGCAGGGGACACAGTGGGGACAGAGCTGGACACAGCGGGACACAGCGGGGGATACAGGGGGGACACAGCCGGACAGAGCGGGGGACACAGTGAGGACACAGCGGGACACAGTGGGGGATAGAGCGAGGAAACAGCGGGGGACACAGCGGGGGACACAGCGGGACACAGCGGGGAACACAGCGAGGACACAGCGGGACACAGCGTCGATACAGCAGGGACACAGCTTTACACAGCGTGGTACACAGCTGTGGACACAACGGGACACAGTGGGGGCACAGCTGGACACAGCGGGACACAGTGGGACACAGCAGGGACAAAGCGTGAGACACAGCGGGGGACAGAGGGGGAGACAGCAGGGGACACAGCGAGGACACAGCGGGACACAGCGGACACAGTGGGGGACAGAGCGTGGGACACAGCGAGACACAGCGCGGACACAGCAGGACACAGCGGGACACAGCAGGAACTCAGCAGTAGACACAGTGGGACACAGCAGGGGATACAGCCGGATACAGCGGGGACACAGGGAGGACACAGCGGGACACAGCGGGGTCACAGCGGGACTCAGCAGGGGACACAGCAGTACACAGAGGGAAAAAGCGGGACACAGCGGGGACACATCAGGGACAAAGCGGGGGATAGACCGGGACACAGCGGGGGACACAGAGCGGTACACAGCGGGATACAGCGGGGAACACAGCGAGGACACAACGAAACCCAGAGGGACACAGCTTCGATACAGCTGGGACACAGTGGGACACAGCGGGACACAACGGGGACACAGCAGTAGACACAGCCGGACCCAGCGGGGAACACAACGAGAAACAGCGTGGGACACAGGGAGGACACAGCGGGACACAGCGGGGACACAGCGGGGAACACAGCGAGGACACAGCGGGATACATCGGGGGACACACCGGGACACAGCGGGGACACAACAGTGGACACAGCGGGACACAGCGCGGCACACAGCGGGACACACAGGGGGACACAGGGGGGACACAGCGGGACACAGCGGGACACAGCGGTGGATACAGGGGGGACACAGTCGGATACAGCGGGGGACATAGCGAGGACTCAGCGGGACACAGTGGGGGATACAGCGAGTAAACAGCGGGGGACACAGCAGGGGGCACATCGGGACACAGCGGGGAACACAGCGAGGACACAGCGGGACCCAGCGGGATACAGCGTCGATACAGCAGGGACACAGGTTTACACAGCGTGGTACACAGCTGTGGACACAACGGGACACAGTGGGGGCACAGCGGGACACAGCGGGACACAGTGGGACACAGCGGGACACAGTGGGACACAGCGGGGACATAGCGGGGGACACGGCGTGGGACTCAGCGGGACACAGCAGGACACAGTGGGGGACACAGGGGGGATACAGCGGGACACAGCGAGGGACACAGCGAGGACACATTGGGACTCAGCGGGGACACAGCGGGACTCAGCGGGGGACACAGCAGTACACAGCGGGACACAGTGGGATACAGCTGGGGAAACAGAGGGGTACACAGCGGGACACAGCGGGGAACACAGCGAGGACACAGCGGGACCCAGCGGGATACAGCGTCTATACTGTGGGGACACAGTGGGAGACCCAGCGAGGACATAGCGGGACACAGCGGGGGACACAGCGAGGACACAGCGGGGGACACAGCGGAGGACACAGCGGGACACAGCGCGGAACACATCAAGGACACAGCGGGACCCAGCGGGACACAGCGTCGATACAGCAGGGACACAGCGTTACACAGCATGGTACCCAGCTGTGGACACAACGGGACACAGTGGGGGCACAGTGGGACACAGCGGGACAGAGTGGGACACAGCGGGGACAAAGCGTGAGATACAGCGGGACACAGCGGGACACAGCGAGGACACAGCAGTAGACACAGTGGGACACGGTGGGGGACAGAGCGGGACACAGCGGGGAACAAAGGGAGGATACAGCCGGACCCAGCGGGACCCAGTGTCGATACAGCGGGGACACAGCTGGACACAGCGGGGTACACAGCTGGGGACACAACGGGACACAGCGGGGACTGA
>NW_012303777.1:0-3012 GCF_000151885.1 Dipodomys ordii
TGTACAGATCAGTTGCAAACTTACGTGTGTAATGAGAGTCATAGAGCGGCTGATAGCGAGTCTCATCTGGTGTCACAGATGGTCGCTTCCTGTGCACTTTTCCTAAATTCAGATGAGCACATAGTGGAGACACAGGGGGGCCATATCGGGATACAGTGAGAACAGGGGATGAGTCACAGAGGGACGCACCCAGGAAATCACAGAGGACACTGAGAGACACAGCGTGGGATACATACGGGGACATAGCGTGACACAGTAATTGAACACATCATTGGTCACAGCGGGACCCAGCAGGAGTCAGGGTCGATATAGCAGGGACACAGCGGTCCACTGTGGGACACATCGGGACGCAGGTGGGGACTCAGCGGGGACACATTGGGACACAGCGGAACACAGCGAGGGACAAAGCGGGAGACAGCGGGGGACACAGCGAGGACACAGGGGGACACAGCGGCGACACAGAGGGGACTCAGCGGGGGACACAGCGTGGGACAAAGTGGGACACCACGGGACACAGTGTTACACAGCGGGACACAGCAGGGACACTGCGGGACACAGCAGGACAAAGCGGGGGACACAGCGGGACACAGCGGGCCACAGCGGGGGACCCAGCGGGGGACAGCGGAGACAGAGAGTGGCCACAGCGAGACACAGCGGTGACACAACTGGACACAGCGGGATACACAGCGGGACAGAGCGGCCACACAGCGGGGACACAGTGGGACACAGCGGGACAAAGCGGGAGACACAGCGGGACACAGCAGGGACACAGCGGGACACAGCGGGACAAAGCGGGGACAAAGCGGGACACAGCTGGACACAGCGGGACACAGCGGTGGACACAGCGACACACAGTGGTGGTCTCAGTGAGGACACAGCAGGACACAGCAGGGACACAGCGAGGACACAGCTGGGGACACAGCGGTGGACACAGCGGGACACAGCGGGGAACACAGCGAGGACAAAGCGGGACACAGCGGGACACAGCGTTGATACAGCGGGGACACAGCGTTACACAGCGTGGTACACAGAGTGGTACACAGCTGTGGACACAATGGGACACAGTGGGGGCACAGCCGGACACAGCGGTACACAGTGGGACACAGCGGGGACAAAGCGTGAGACACGGCGGGGGACAGAGAGGGAGACAGTAGAGGACTCAGCGAGGACACAGCGGCACACAACGGGACACAGCGGGAAACAGAGGTGAACCTGCGGGGACACAGCGGGACACAGCGGGACACAGCGGGGACACAGCGAGGACACAGCGGCACACAAAGGGACACAGCGGGAAACAGAGGTGAACCTGCGGGGACACAACGGGACACAGTGGGGGACACAGCGGGACACAGTGTGGGACACAGCGGTGAAACAGCGGGACACAACGGGACACAGCAGGGGGACATAGCGAGGACACAGCGGGACACAACGGGACACAGCAGGGGGACATAGCGAGGACACCACGGAACACAGCGGGACACAGTGGGAAACAGAGGTGAACCTGCGGGGACACAGCGGGACACAGTGGGGGACACAATGCGAAACAGCGGGGGACACAGCGGGACACAGTGGGGGACAGAGTGTGGGACACAGCGAAACACAGCGTGGGACACAGCGGGACACAGCGGGGGACCCAGCAAGGACACAGCGGGACACAGCGGGGGACACAGCTGGGGACACAGAGGGACACAGCGGGGAACACAGCGAGGACACAACGGGACCCAGCAGGACACAGAGTCGATACAGCGGGGACACAGGGTTACACAGCGTGGTACCCAGCTGTGGACACAACGGGACAGAGTGGGGGCACAGCGAGACACAGCGGGACACAGCGAGGACACAGCGGGACACATTGGTGACAAAGCAGGGGACACAGCAGGACACAGCAGCGGACACAGCGGGGGACACAGCGGGACACAGCACGACACAGCGGGGGACACAATGGGGACACAGCGGGACACAGCAGGGGACACAGCGAGGACACAGTGGAACATAGCGGGGGACACAGAGAGGACACAGCGGGACACAGCGAGACAAAGCGGGACACAGCGTGGACACAGCAGTAGACACAGCGGGACATAGCAGGGGACACAGCTGGGGACACAACGGGACACAGCAGGGGACACAGCGAGGACAGAGTGGGACACAGCGGGACACAGTGGGGACAAAGCGTCGATACAGCGGGGACAGAGCGAGACCCCGCGGGCAACACAGGAAGGAAACAGCGGGACCCAGTGGGACACAGCGTCGATACAGCGGGACACAACGGGGTACACAGCTGGGGACACAACAGGACACAGCGGGGGACACAGCGGTACACAGCGGGACATAGCGGGGGACACAGCGGGACCCAACGGGAGACCCAGCGAGGACACAGCGGGACACAGCGGGGGACACAGGGGGACACAGCGGGGGACACAGCGGGACACAGCGGGGAACACAGCGAGGACACAGCGGGGGACACAGCGGGACACAGCGTCGATACAGCGGGCACACAGCGTTACACAGCGTGGTACACAGCTGTGGACACAACGGGACACAGTGCGGGCACAGCGGGACACAGCGAGACACAGTGGGACACAGCGGGGAAAAAGCGTGAGACACAGCGGGGGACAGAGCTGGAGACAGCGTGGGACACAGCGAGGACACAGCAGGACACAGCGTTGACACAGCGGGGTCTCAGCGGGGGACACAGCGGGAGACAAAGAGGGACACCACGGAACACAGCGGGACACAGCAGGAAACAGCAGTGATACTGCGTGGACACAGTGGGACACAGCGGGGGACACAGCGGGACACAGAGGGGGACAGAGCGGACACAGTGTGGGACAGAGCGTGGGACACAGCGAGACACAATGGGGACAAAGCTGGTCACAGCGGGGTACACAGAGGGACACAGCTGGGACGCAGTGGGGAAACAGCGTGACACAGCAGGACACAGCGGGACACAGTGGGGGACACAGCAAGGACACAGCGGCACACAGCATGGCACACAGCAAGGACACAGTGGGA
>NW_012303778.1:0-3012 GCF_000151885.1 Dipodomys ordii
GAAGCAGAAGCAGCAGAAGCTGGAAAAGCAGAAGCAGAAGAAACCGAACAAGCAGAAGAAGCAGAAGCAGAACGAGAAGCAGAAGAAGAAGGAGAAAGAGAAGGATTAGGAGTAGGAGGAGCAGAAGCAGAATAAGAAGCAGAAAGAGAAGCAGAAGAAGAAGCAGAAGGAGAAACAGAAGAAGCAGAAGCAGGAGAAGCAGAAGCAGAAGCAGAATGAGAAGCAAAAGAAGGAGAAATTGAAGGAGAAGGAGAAGGAGACGGAGAAGCAGAAGGAGAAGTAGGAGAAGCAGAAGAAGAAGAAGAAGCAGGAGAAGCAGAAACAGAAGAAACAGAAGGAGAAGAGCAGAAGCAGAAGGAGAAGCAGAAGAATCAGAAGCTGAAGCAGAAGAAGAAGAAACAGAAAAAGCAGAAGAAGCAGAAGAAGAAGCAGCAGGAGAAGCAGAAGAAGAAGAAGGAGAAGGAGAAAGAGAAGGATTAGGAGTAGGAGAAACAGAAGGATAAGCAGAAGCAGAAAGAGAAGGAGAATGAGAAGGAGAAGCAGGAGAAGCAGAAGAAGCAGAAGCAGGAGAAGCAGAAGCAGAAGAAACATAGGAAGGAGAAGAAGCAGAAGGAGAAGCAGAAACAGAAGGAAAAGCAGAAAGAGAAGCAGGAGAAGCAGAAGAAGCAGCAGCAGGAGAAGCAGAAGCAGAAGAAGCCGAAGAAGCAGAAGCAGAACCTGAAGCAGAAGGAGTAGCAGGAGAAGCAGAAGAAGCAGAATCTGAGAAGCAGAAGGAGAAGCAGAAGCAGAAAGAGAAGCAAAAGCATTAGGAGAAGCAGAAGGGGAAGCAGAAGAAACAGAAGAAGCAGAGGCAGTAGCAGAAGAAGCAGAAGATGCAGAAGCAGAAGGAGAAGCAGAAGGAAAACAGAAGAACGAGAAGGAGAAGGAGTAGGAGAAACAGAAGGAGAAGCAGAAAGAGAAGCAGAAGAAGGAGCAGGAGAAGGAAAAGCAGCAGGAGAAGCAGAAAGAGCAGCAGAAGGAGAAGCAGGAGATGCAGAAACTTGAGAAGCAGAAGCAGAAGAAACACAAGAAGGACAAGAAGCAGTAGCAGAAGGAGAAGCAGAAACAGAAGGAGAAGCAGGAAGAGAAGGAGGGAAAGCAGAAGAAGCTGAAGCAGGAGAAGCAGAAGCATAAGAATGTGAAGAAGCAGAAGGAGAACCTGAAGCAGAAGGAGAAGCAGGAGAAGTAGAAGAAGCAGAATCTGAAGAAGCAGAATAAGAAGCAGAACGAGAAGCAGAAGCAAAAAGAGAATCAAAAACAGAAGGAGAAGCAGAAGAAACAGAAGAAGTAGAAGCAGAAGCAGTTGTAGCAGAAGCAGAAGGAAAAGCAGAAGAACAAGAAGGAGAAGGAGAAACAGAAGGAGAAACAGAAGGAGAAGCAGAAAGAGACGCAGGTAAAGCAGACGAAGAAGAAGCAAAAGGAGAATCAGAAGGAGAAGCAGAAGAAGGAGAAGGAGAAGCAGCAAAAATGCAGAAGGAGAAGCAGGAGAAGCAGAAGAAACAGAAGCAGGAGGAGAAGCAGGAAAAGCAGAAGAAGCAGAAGCAAAAGGAGAAGCAAAAGAAGGAGAAGCAGAAGCAGAAGCATAAGGAAAAGCACAAGCAGAAGGAGATGCAGAAGGAGAAGCAGGAGAAGCAGAAGAAGCAGAAGCTGAAGGAGAAGCAGAAGTAGGAGAAGGTGAAGGAGGAGAAGCAGAAGCAGAAGCAGAAGCAGAATGAGAAGCAGAAGAAGGACAAGAAGCAGAAGCAGGAGAAGCCGAAAGAGAAGAAGCATAAGAAGCAGAAACATTAGCAGAACGAGAAGCAGAAGCAGAAGGAGAAGCAGCAGAAGAAGTAGAACCAGAAATTCAGGCAGGAGAAACAGAAGAAGCAGAAGCAGAAGGAGAAGCAAAAGAGAAGCACAAGGAGTAGGAAAAGAAGCAGCAGAAGGAGAAGCAGCAGCAGAAGAAGAAAAACAAGCAGGAGAAGCAGAAGCAGAAAGAGAAGTAGAAGCAGAAGAAGCAGAAACAGAAGAAGAAGCAGTAGAAGCATAAGAAGCAGAAGCAGGAGAAGCAGAAGCAGAAGAAAAAGAAGAAGCATAAGAAGCAGAAATAGAAGCAGAGAGAGAAACAGAAGGAGAAGGAGCAGCAGAAGGTGAAGCAGAAGGAGATGCAGAAGCAGAAAGAGAAGCAGAAACAGAAGGAGAAGTTGGAGAATCAGAAGAAGCAGAAGCAGAAAGAGAAGCAGAAGAGGGAGAAGGAGAAGCAGAAGCAGAAGGACAATCAGGAGAAGCAGAAGAAACAGAAGCGGGAGAAGCAGAAGAAGAAGAAGAAGAAACAGAAGAAGGAGAAGGAGCAGAAGGAGAAGCAGAAGCAGAAGGAGAAGCAGAAATAGAAACAGAAGCAGAAGAAGCAGTTGCAGGAGAAGCAGAAGCAGAAGAAACAGAAGAAGCTGAAGAAGCAGAAGGAGAACCTGAAGCAGAAGGAGAAGCAGAAGCATCAGAGGCTGGAAAAGCAGAAGCAGAAGATACCGAACAAGCAGAAGAAGCAGAAGCAGAACGAGAAGCAGAAGAATAAGAAGGAGAAAGAGAAGGATTAGGAGTAGGAGGAGCAGAAGCAGAATTAGAAGCAGAAAGAGAAGCAGAAGGAGAAGCAGAAGGAGAAACAGAAGAAGCAGAAGCAGGAGAAGCAGAAGCAGAAGCAGAATGAGAAGCACAAGATGGAGAAATTGAAGGAGAAGGAGAATGAGACGGAGAAGCAGAAGGAGAAGTAGGAGAAGCAGAAGAAGGAGAAGCAGGAGAAGCAGAAGCAGAAGAAACAGAAGAAGGAGAAGAGCAGAAGCAGAAGGAGAAACAGAAGCAGAAGGAGAAGCAGAAGAAGCAGAAGCTGAAGCAGAAGAAACTGAAAAAGCAGAAAAAGAAGAAGAAGCAGAAGAAGAACAAGCAGGAAAAGCAGAAGAAGAAGAAGGAGGAGAAAGAGAAGGATTAGGAGTAGGAGAA
>NW_012303779.1:0-3012 GCF_000151885.1 Dipodomys ordii
TGTCCCCCGCTGTGTGCCACTGTGTCCCGCTATGTCCCCCGCTTTGTCCTGCTGTGTCCCCGCAGTGTCCCCGGCTGTGTCCCCGCTGTCACACAGTGTGTCGCGTGTTGTCCCATTTCCTCCCCCGTTGTCTCCCCCGCTGTGTCGTGAGTTGAGTCCGTACGAATCGAGGCCCGGTGTGTCCGGGTGTTCCTGGGTGTGTTTCCCGTTTGTCCCGGTGTGTCACTGTGTCATCCCCCGTGTCGTCCCGCTGTGTCCTCACTGTGTCCCACGCTGTGTCCCGCTGTGTCCTTGCTGGGTCCCCCGCTGTGTCCTGCTGTGTCCCCCACTGTGTCCCGCTGTGTCCGACTGTGTCCCGCTCTGTCCCCGCTGTGTCCCGCTGTGTCCCGCTGTGTCCCCGCTGTGTGCCCGCTGTGTCCCGCTGTGTACCCCGCTGTGTCCAGCTGTGTCACCGAGGTGTCCCGCTGTGGCCCTACTCTTTCTCCTCTCTGTCCCCCGATTTGTTCCGCTGTGTCCCGCTGTGTCCCCCTCTTTGTCCTATTGTGTCCCTACAGTGTCCCGCTGTGTCCCGCTGTGTCTCACTGTGTCCCGTGGTGTCCCTCTTTGTCCCCCGCTGTGTTCCCCGCTGAGTCCCCTCTATGTGGCCGCTGTGTCCCGCTGTGTGCTCGCTGTGTCCCCTGCTGTCTCCCGCTTTGTCCCCCGCTGTGTTCCGCTGTGTCCCTCTGCATCCTCGCTGTGTCCCCCGCTGTGTCCCGCTGTGTCCCCACTATGTCCCCAGCTGTGTTCCGCTGTGTCCCGCTCTGTACCCCGCTGTGTTCCACTATGTTCCCGCAGTGTCCCGCTGTGTCCCGCTGTGTCCTCGCTGTGTCCCCCGCTGTGTCCTGTTGTGTCCCCAGCTGTGTACCTCGCTGTGTCCCGCTGTGTCCCCGCTGTATCGAGGCTGGGTCCCGCTGGGTCCCGCTGTGTCCTCCCTGTGTCCCCTGCTGTGTCCCGCTGTGTCCGCCATTGTGTCCCTTTGTGTCTACTGCTTTGTCCCCACTGTGTCCCGCTGTGTCCCTCTGTGTCCTCGCTGTGTCCCACACTGTGTTCCGCTGTGGCCTCGCTTTTTTCCCCGCTGTGTCCCGCTGTGTCTCGCTGTGTCCCCCGCTGTGTCCATGCTCTTTCCCCTCTGTGTCCTGCTGTGTCGCGCTGTGTACTGCTGTGTCCCCCGCTGAGTTCCGCTGAGTTCCGCTGTGTCCCCGTTCTGTCCCAATGTGTCCCGCTCTGTCCCCCGCTGTGTACCGCTGTGTCCTTCCTGTGTCCCATGCTATGTCCCGCTGTGTCCCCCGCTATGCCCCGCTTTGTCCCCCGCTGTGTCCCGCTCTGTCCTTGCTGTGTCCCCCACTGTGTGCCGCTGTGTCCTCGCTGTGTCCCCCGCTGTGTCGCGCTGTGTCCTTTTGTGTCACGCTGTTTCCCCGCTGTGTCCCTGCTGTGTCCCTCTGTGTACCCCGCTGTGTCCAGCTTTGTCCCCGCTGTGTCTCGCTGTGTCCCACGCTCTGTCCCACATTGTGTCCCGCAGTGTCCCCCGCTGTGTCCCGCTGTGTCCCCGGCTGAGTCCCCGTTGTGTCACCGCTGTGTCCCGCTGTGTCCTCGCTGTGTCCCCTGCTTTCTCCCTCTCTGTCCCCCGCTGTGTCTCACGCTTTGTCCCTGCTGTGTCCCACTGTGTCCCGCTGTGTCCGGCTGTGCCCCCACTGTGTCCCGTTGTGTCCAAAGCTGTGTACCACGCTGTGTAACGCTGTGTCCCCGCTGTGTCCCGCTGTGTCCCGCTGTGTCCCCGCTGTGTGCCTGCTGTGTCCCGCTGTGTCTGCCGCTTTGTCCCGCTGTGTCCCACTGTGTCCCCGCTATGTCCCGTTGTGTCCTGCTGTGTCCCCGCTGTGTGCCCGCTGTGTCCCTCTGTGTACCCCGCTGTGTCCAGCTGTGTTCCCGCTGTGTCCCGCTGTGTCCCCTCTCTGTCCTCTGCTGTTCCCCGCTGTGTCCCCCGCTGTGTCCCGCTGTGTCCCGCTGTGTCACACTGTGTTCCGTGTTGTCCCGCTTTGTCCCCCACTGTGACCTCGCTTTGTTTCCCGATGTGTCCCGCTGTGTAACACTCTGACCCCGCTGTGTCCCGCTCTGTACCCGCTGTGTCCCGCTATGTTCCTGCAGTGTCCCCGCTGTGTCCCGCTGTGTCCTCGCTGTGTCCACCGATGTGTCCCGTTGTGTCCTCAGCTGTGTACCCCGCTGTGAACCGCTGTGTCCCCTCTGTATCGACGCTGTGTCCTGCTGGGTCCCGCTGTGTCCTCGATGTGTTCCCCGTTGTGTCCCGCTGTGTCCCCCGCTGTGTCCCCCGCTGTGTCCCTGCTGTGTCCCTGCTGTGTCCCCGCTGTGTCCCGCTGTGTCCTGCTTTGTCCTCGCTGTGTCCCAAGCTGTGTACCGCTGTGTCCCCCGCTGTGTCCCGCTGTGTCCTGCTGTGTCCCCGCTGTGTCCCACTGTGTCCCCCGCTGTGTCCTGCTGTGTACCGCTGTGTCCCGCTGTGTCCTGCTGTGTCCACGCTGTGTTCCCGGCTGTGTCCCGCTGTGTACCCCTCTGTGTCCCCCGCTGTGTCCCGCTGTGTCCCCCGTTGTGTCCCGCTTTGTCCCCTGCTGTGTCCCCACTGTGTGCCCCTTGTGTCCCGCTGTGTACCCCGCTGTGTCCAGCTGTGTTCCTGCTGTGTCCCGCTGTGTCCCCTCTCTGTCCCCTGCTGTCCCCCTTAGTGTCTCCCGCTGTGTCCCCTCTCTGTCCCATGCTGTCCCCCGCTGTGTCTCCCGCTGTGTCCCGCTGTGTCGCCCGCTTTGTCCCGCTGGGCCCCTGCAGTGTCCCCGCTGTGTCACACTGTGTCACACTGTGTCCCGTGTTGTCCCGCTTTGGCCCCCGCTGTGATCTCGCTGTGTTTCTCGCTGTGTCCCGCTGTGTACCCTTATAAAAAACAACACTGTGTCCCGCTGTGTACCCCGCATG
>NW_012303780.1:0-3012 GCF_000151885.1 Dipodomys ordii
TACAGAGAGGACACAGCGGGACACAGCGAAGACACAGCGGGACACAGCAGGACACAGCATGGCACAAAGTAGGAGACAGCAGTGGACAGAGCGAGGACACAGCGGGACACAGCGGGGACACAGAAATGGACAGATATGGGACACAGCGGTACACAGTCGGGACACAGCTGGACACTGCGGGATACACAGCAGGACACAGCGAGCACACAGCGGGGTCACAGCGGGACACAGCGGGACACCTGAGCGGGACACAGCGGAACACAGCGGGACACAGCGGGGGACACAGCGGCGAACAGCGGGGAACACAGCGAGGATACAGCAGGACACAGCGGGGGACAGTGGGGGACACAGCGGGACACAGCGCAGGACACAGTGGGGGACACATCGGGACACAGCGGGACACACGGGGAACACAGTGGGGACACAGCGAGACACAGCGGGGGACACAGCGAGGACACAGCGGGACTCAGCGGGGGACATAGCAGTAAACAGCGGGACACAACAGGACACAGTGGGGGACAAAGGGGGACACAGTGGGGGACACAGAGGGGTACACAGCAGGACACAGCGGGGAACACAGCGAGGACACAACGGGACCCAGCAGGCCACAGCGTCGATGCAGCGGGGACATAGAGGGACACAGCGGGGGACACAGCGGGACACAGCGGTGACACAGCGGGGACTCAGCCGGGGACACAGCGGAGGACAAAGCGGGACACCACGTAACATATCGGGACACAGCGGGAAACAGAAGTGACCCTGCAGGGACACAGCGGGACACAGCGGGACACAGCGGGGGACACAGCGGGACACAGCGGTGACACAGGGGGACTCAGCCGGGGACACAGCGGAGACTTAGCTGGACACAGCGGGGTACACAAAGGGACACAGCAGGCACACAGTGGGGACACATCGGGACACAGCGGGACACAGCGGGGACAGACCAGGACAGAGGGTGACACAGCGAGGGCACATTGGGACACAGCGGAACTCAGCGGGGAACACAGCAGTACACAGCGGGACACAGCGGCACACCCCGGGGACACTGCGGGACAGAGGCGACACAGAGGGGACTCAGCGGGGGACACAGCGGGGGACAAAGCGGGACACCATGGGACACAGTGTGACACAGCGGGACACAGCGGGGACACCGCGAGGACACAGCGGGACAAAGTGGGGGACACAGCTGTAGACAGCGGAGACACAGAGGGGACACAGCGGGACACAGCGGTGACACAGCTGGACACAACGGAGTACACAGCGAGACACAGCGGGCACACAGCGGGGACACAGCGGGAAACAGCGGGACACAGCAGGGACAGAGCGGGACACAGCGGGAGACAGCGGGGGACACAGCGAGGACACAGCGGGACACAGTAGTGACACAGCGGGGACTCAGCGGGGGACACAGCGGGAGACAAAGCGGGACACCAAGGAACAAAGCGGGACACAGCGGGAAACAGAGGTGACCCTGCGCGGACACAGCGGGACACAGCGGGGGACACAGCGGGACACAGCAGGGGACACAGCGGGGGACAGAGCGTGGGACACAGCGAGACACAGCGGGGACAAAGCTGGACACAGCGGGGTACACAGAGGGAAACAGCGGGGACACAGCGGGGAAAGAGCGTGACACAGCAGGACACAGCGGGACACAGCCGGGGACACAGCGAGGACACAGCGGCACACAGCGGGGGACACAGCAAGGACACAGCGGGACACAGCGGGGGACAGAGCGGGACACAGCGGGGACACAGCAGGAAACAGCGGGACACAGCAGGGTCAGAGCGGGACAGAGCGGGACACAGCAGGACACAACGGGGGACACAGCGGGACACAGCGGGGGACCCAGCGAGGACACAGCGGGACACAGCGGGGGACACAGCGAGGACACAGCGGGGGACACAGCGGGGGACACACCGGGACACAGCGGGAAACACAGCGAGGACACAGCGGGACCCAGGGGGGACAAAGCTGGACAGAGCGGGGTATACAGAGGGACACAGCGGGGACAGAGCGGAAAACAGACGTGACCCTGCGGGGACGCAGTGGGACACAGCGGGACACAGCTGGGGACACAGCGAGGACACAGCGGTACACAGCGGGGGAAACAGCGGGACAGAGCTGGGACACAGCAGTGGACACAGCGGGACACAGCGGGGGACACAGCGGGACACAGCTGTGGACACAGCGAGGACACTGCGGGACCCAGCGGGACACAGCGTCGATACAGTGGGTACACAGTGGGACACAGCGGGGTACACAGCTGGGGACACAATGGGACACATCGGGGGACACAGCGAGGATACAGCGGAACACAGCGTGGGACACAGCGAGGACACAGCAGGACACAGCGTGACACAGCGGGACACAGCAGTGACACAGCAGTAGACACAGCGGGGGATACAGGGAGGACACAGCCGGACACAGCGGGGACACAGCTGGGACTCACCGGGGGACACAGCGGGGGACAAAGCGGGAAACCACGGGACACAGCGGGACACAGCGGGGACACTGCGGGTACATAGTAGGACAGAGCAGGGTACACAGCGGGAAACAGTGGTACACAGCGGGGGACAAAGCGGGGACACAGCGGGATACAGCAAGGAAACACAGCGAGGACACAGTGGGACACAGCATGGGACAAAGCGGGAGACAGCGGGGGACACAGCGAGGACACAGCGGGACACAGCGGGGACACAGAGGGGACTCAGCTGGGGACACAGCGGGGGACAAAGCAGGACACCATGGGACCCAGTGTGACACAACGGAACACAGCGGGGACACTGCGGGGACACAGCGAGACAAAGCGGGGGACACAGCGGGACAAAGCGGGACACAGCAGGGGACACAGCGGGGGACAGTTAGGGACACAGCGGGATACAGCGGGGACAGAGCTGGACACAACGGAGTACACAGCGGGACAAGGCGAGCACACAGCGGGGACACAGCGGGACAAAGCGGGACAAAGCGGGGCACAGCGGGACACAGCAGGACACAGAGGGGGACACA
>NW_012303781.1:0-3012 GCF_000151885.1 Dipodomys ordii
AGCGGGGCAAAACATGAGACACAGCGGGGAACAGAGTGGGAGACAGCGTTGGGACACAGCGAGGACACAGCAGGACACAGCGGGGACACACTGGGGACACAGCAGGACACAGTGGGTTACACAGCTGGGGACACAAAGGGACACATCAGGGGACACAGCGAGGACACAGCAGAACACAGCGTGGGACACAGCGAGGACACAGCGGGACACAGCGGGACACAGTGGGTCACAGCATGGACACAGGGGGACACAGCGGGTGACATAGCAAGACACAGCGGAGGACACAGCGAGGACACAGCGGGACAAAGCAGGGGATTCAGCGAGGACACAGCAGGACACAGGGGGGAAACAGCGGGACACAATGGGGACACAGCAGTGGACACAGCGAGACACAGCGGGGGACACATCGGGACATGGCAGGGGACACAGCGGGGGACACACCGGGGCACAGCGGGACAAAGAGGGGGATACAGGTGGGACACAGCGGGACACAGCTGGGACACAGCGGAACTCAGCGGGGGACACAGCAGTACACAGCGGGACACAGCGGGGGACACAGAGGGTTACACAGCGGGACACAGCGGGGAACACAGCGAGGACACAGCGGGACCCAGCAGGACACAGCGTGGATACAGCGGGGACACAGCGGGACGCAACGAGGTACACTGCTGGGGACACAACAGGACACAGCAGGGGACACAGCGAGGACACAGCGGAACACAGCGCGGGACACAGCGGAGGACACAGCAGAACACAGCGGGACACAGTGGGGAGAGAGCAGGGACACAGCAGGGACACAGCGTGGGACACAGCGGGACACAACAGGGAACACAGCGATGACACAGCAGGACCCAGCGGGACACAGCGTCGATACAGCGGGGACACAGCGTTACACAGCGGGGTACACAGCTGGGGACACAAAGGGACACAGTGGGGGACACAGCGGGACACAGTGGGACACAGTGGGACACAGCGGGGACAAAGCATGAGACACAACGGGGGACAGAGCGGGAGACAGCCGGGAACACAGCGAGGACACAGCAGGACACAGCGGGGACACAGCGGGGACTCAGCGGGGGACACAGCGGGGGACAAAGCGGGACACCACCTAACACAGCGGGACACAGGGGGAAACAGCGGTCACTCAGCGGGGACACAGCGGGACACAGCGGGGGACACAGCAGGACACAGCGTGTCAAAGCAGGGGACACAGCGGGGGACACAGCGGAACACAGTGGGGGACAGAACGTGGGACACAGCGGGGACACAAGCTGGACAAAAGCGGGGTACAGATCGGGACACAGCAGGGACACAGCGGGACACAGCGGGTCATAGCAGGGACACAGTAGGACACAGCGGGACACAGCGGGGCACAGGGGAGAACAGCGGAACACAACGGTGACACAGCAGAGGACACAGCGGGACACAGCGGGGGACAGAGCGGGGGACAGCGGGGTACACAGCGGGGGACACAGCGGGACACAGAGGGACACAGAGGGGGCACAGGTGGGACACAGCGGGACACAGCTGGGACACAGCGGGACACAGCGGGGGACACAGCGGAACACAGCATGGGAAACAGGAGGTCACAGCAGGGGACACAGCGTGACACAGCGTGGCCACAGCAGGGACACAGCGGGACACAACGGGAAACAGCGGTGGACACAGCAGGACACAGTGGGGGACACAGCGGGGGACACAGCTGGACACAACGGGGAACACAGCGAGGACACAGCGGGACCCAGCGGGACACAGCGTCGATACAGCGGGGCCACAGCGTTACACAGCGGGGTACACAGCTGGGGACACAAAGGGTCACAGTGTGGGACACAGAGGGACACAGCGGGACACAGCGGGACACAGCGTGGGACAGAGCGAGAGACAGCGGGGACACAGCGAGGACACAGCAGGACACAGTAGGGACACAGCGGGGACTCAGCGGGGGACACAGGTGGGACACAGCGGGACACAGCTGGGACACAGCGGGACTCAGCGGGGGACACAGCAGTACACAGCGGGACACAGCGGGACACAGCGAGAGACACAGCGGGACACCGAGGGGGACACAGAGGGGTACACAGCGGGACACAGCGGGGAACTCAGCAAGGACACAAATGGACACATCGGGGGACCCAGCGAGGACACAGCGGAACACAGCGTGGGACACAGCAAGGACAAAGCGGGACATAGCGGGACACAGCGGTTCACAGCAGGGACAGAGCAGTAGACACAGCAGGACACAGTGGGGGACACAGCGGGACACAGCGGGGGACACAACGAGGACCCAACGGGACCCAGCGGGGCACAGCGTCGATACAGGGGGGACACAATGGGACACAGCGGGGTACACACATGGGGACACAACGGGACACAGCAGGGGACACAGTGAGGACACAGCGGAACACAGCATGGGACACAGCGAGGACACAGCGGGACACAGCGGGGACACAGCGGGGACTCACCGGGGGACACAGCGGGGGACAAAGCGGGACACCACGGGACACAGCGGGACACAGCAGGAAACTGCGGAGACACTGCGGGAACATAGCGGGACACAGCAGGGTACACAGCGGGACACAGTGGGACACAGCAGGGACTCAGCAGACACAGCGGGGGACACAGCGAGGACACAGCTGGACACAGCGGGGACACAGAGGGGAATCAGCGGTGGACACAGAGGGGGTCAAAGCGGGACACCACGGGACATAGTGTGACACAGTGGGACAGAGCGGTGACACTGTGGGGACACAGCGAGACAAAGCAGGGGACACAGCGGGACACAGCGGGGGACACAGTGGGGGACAGAGAGGGGACACAGCGGGACACAGCGGGGACACAGCTGGACACAGCGGGGTACACAGCGGGACACAGCGAGCACACAGCGGGGACACAGCGGGACACAGCGGGGACACAGCGGGACACAGCGGGACACAGCGGGACACATCGTGTGACACACCGGGACACAACGAGGGACACAAACGAGGAAACTTGCGGGACACAGTGGGGACAGCG
>NW_012303782.1:0-3011 GCF_000151885.1 Dipodomys ordii
CACTCTGCTTCTTCTACTTATGCTTCTTCTTTTTCTTCTGCTTTTGCTTCTCCTGCTTCTTCTGCTTCTCCTGCTTCTCTTTCTGCTTCTGCTTATCCTTCTGTTTCTCCTACTCCTATTCCTTCTCTTTCTCTTTCTCCTTCTTCTTCTTCTGCTTCTCCTGCTGCTTCTGCTTCTGCTTCTTCTGCTTTTTCTGTTACTTTTTCTTCTTCTGCATCACCTTCTGCTTCTTCTGCTTCTCCTTCTGCTTCTGCTTCTCCTTCTTCTTCTGCTCTTCTCCTTCTTCTGCTTCTGCTTCTCCTGATTCTTTTTCTGCTTCTCCTACTTCTCCTTCTGCTTCTCCGTCCCATTCTCCTTCTCCTTCAATTTCTCCTTCTTATGCTTCTCATTCTGCTTCTTCTTCTGCTTCTCCTGCTTCTACTTCTTCTGTTTCTCCTTCTGCTTCTCTTTCTGCTTCTAATTCTGCTTCTGCTCCTCCTACTCCTAATCCTTCTCTTTCTCCTTCTTCTTCTTCTTCTGCTTCTCGTTTTGTTTCTGCTTCTTCTGCTTGTTCTGTTTCTTCTGCTTCTGCTTTTCCAGCTTCTCCTGCTTCTGCTTCTCCTTCTGCTTCAGGTTCTCCTTCTGGTTCTTGGGCTTCTTCTGTTTCTTCTGCTTCTGCTTCTGCTTCTCCTGCTACTGCTTCTCCTGCTACTGCTTCTTCTGCTTCTCTTTCTGCTTCTCCTTCTGCTACTGCTTTTCCTTCTGCTCCTTCTCCTTCTTCTGTTTCTTCTTCTTCTTCTTCTTCTTCTTCTTCTTCTTCTTCTTCTTCTTCTTCTTCTTCTTCTTCTTCTTCTTCTTCTTCTTCTTCTTCTTCTTCTTCTTCTTCTTCTTCTTCTTCTTCTTCTTCTGCTTCTGCTTCTCCCGCTTCTGCTTCTTCTGCTTCTCCTGCTTGTCCTTCTCGTTCTGCTTCTCCTTCTCCTTCTTCTCCTTCTCTTTCTGCTTCTGCTTCTGCTTCTTCTGATTCTCCAACTTCTCCTTCTTCTTCTCCTTCTGTTTCTGCTTCTCCTTCTGCTTCTGCATCTCCTTCTGCTTCACCTTCTGCTGTTCCTTCTCCTTCTTCTGTGTCTCCCTCTGCTTCTGCTTCTTATGCTTCTTCTTTTTCTTCTGCTTCTGCTTCTCCTGCTTCTGCTTCTTATGCTTCTACTGCTTCTTCTTCTGCTTCTGCTTCTTCGGCTTCTACTTCTCTTTCTGCTTCTGCTTCTCCTACTTCTTTTTCTGCTTCTTAGGCTGCTTCTCCTTCTGCTGCTTCTTCTACTTCTTCTTCTGCTTCTCTTTTTGCTTCTCCTTCTGCTTCTGCTTCTGCTTCTTCTGTTTCTCCTGCCTGAATTTCTGGTTCTACATCTTCTGCTGCTTCTCCTTCTGCTTCTGCTTCTACTTCTGCTTCTGTTTCTGCCTCTTCTGATTCTTCTCTTTCGGCTTCTCCTGCTTCTGCATCTTTTGCTTCTCCTGCTTCTCTTTCTGCTTCTCATTCCGCTTCTGCTTCTCCTTCTGCTTCTGCTTCTCCTCCTTCTCCTTCTCCTACTTCTGCTTCTCCTTCAGCTTCTGTTTCTTCTGCTTCTCCTGCTCCTCCTTCTGCATCTCCTGCTTGTGCTTGTCCTTATGCTTCTTCTTCTGCTTCTGCTTCTCCTTCTCCTTCTTTTGCTTCTCCTTTTGCTTCTGCTTCTTCTGTTTGTCCTTCTTCTCCTTCTGCTTCTGCTTCTTCTGCTTCTCCTGCTTCTCCTTCTGCATCTTCTTCTGCTTCTGCTTCTCTTTCTGCTGCTACTTCTCCTTCTGCTTCTCATTCTCCTTCTTCTACTTCTCCTTCTGATTCTCCTTCTGCTTCTCCTTCTCGTTCTTCTGCTTTTCCTACTGCTTTTCCTTCTGCTTCTGCTACAACGACTACTGCTTCTGCTTCTTTTGTTTCTTCTGCTTCTACTTCTGCTTTTGATTCTCTTTCTGCTTCTGCTTCTCCTTCTGCTTCTCATTCTGCTTCTCCAGATTCTGCTTCTTTTATTTCTCCTGCTTCAGGTTCTGCTTCTGCTTCTTCGGATTCTTATGCTTCTGCTTCTTCTGCTTCCCCTCCTTCTCTTTCTGCTTCTCCTTCTGTTTCTGCTTCTCTTTCTGCTTCTCCTTCTGCTTCTCCTTCTGCTTCTGCTACTTCTCCTTCTTCTGTTTCTTCTTCTTCTGCTTCTCCTGCTTCTCGTTCTGCTTCTCTTCGTCTGCTTCTCTTTCTGCTTCTGCTTCTCCTTCTGCTTCTCCAGATTCTGCTTCTTCTCCTTCTCCTGCTTCTCCTTCTGCTTCAGGTTCTGCTTCTGTTTCTTCGGCTTCTTCTGTTTCTGCTTCTCCTGCTGCTGCTTCTTCTGCTTCTCCTGCATCTCCTTCTGCTTTTCCTTCTGTTTCTGCTTTTCCTTTCTGCTTCTGCTTCTTCTCCTTCTTCTGTTTCTTCTGCTTCTGCTTCTCCTGCTTCCGCTTCTCCTGCTTCTCGTTCTGCTTATCTTTCTGCTTCTCCCTTTCCTTCTCCTTCTTCTTCTGCTTCTCCTTCTGCTTCAATTTCTCTTTCTGCTTCTCATTCTGCTTCTGCGTCTTCCGCTTCTCATTCTGCTTCTCCAGATTCTGCTTCTTTTATTTCTCCTGCTTCAGGTTCTGCTTCTGCTTCTTCGGATTCTTATGCTTCTGCTTCTTCTGCTTCCCCTCCTTCTCTTTCTGCTTCTCCTTCTGTTTCTGCTTCTCTTTCTGCTTCTCCTTCTGCTTCTCCTTCTGCTTCTGCTACTTCTCCTTCTTCTGTTTCTTCTTCTTCTGCTTCTCCTGCTTCTCATTCTGCTTCTCTTCGTCTGCTTCTCTTTCTGCTTCTGCTTCTCCTTCCGCTTCTCCAGATTCTGCTTCTTCTCCTTCTCCTGCTTCTCCTTCTGCTTCAGTTCTGCTTCTGTTTCTTCGGCTTCTTCTGCTTCTGCTTCTCCTGCTGCTGCTTCTTCTGCTTCTCCTGCATCTCCTTC
>NW_012303783.1:0-3011 GCF_000151885.1 Dipodomys ordii
CTGCTTCTGCTTCTTTTGCTTCTCCTGC
The DNA here is from genome assembly GCF_000151885.1 of Dipodomys ordii. Taxonomy (NCBI): domain Eukaryota; kingdom Metazoa; phylum Chordata; class Mammalia; order Rodentia; family Heteromyidae; genus Dipodomys; species Dipodomys ordii. Next base: position 29 of record NW_012303783.1, read on the forward strand.
TTCTCGTTCTGCATCTTCTTCTGCTTCTGCTTCTCCTGCTGCTTCTTCTTCGCTTCGCTACTCCTTCTTCGCTTCTCCTTCTGATTCTCCTTCTACTTCTCTTTCTGCTGCTCCTTCTCCTTCTTCTGCTTCTCCCTCTGATTCTTCTTCTTATGCTTATTCTTTTTCTACTGCTTCTGCTTCTCCTGCTTCTGCTTCTTCTGCTTCTACTGCTTCTCCTGATGCTTCTACTTATGCTTCTTCTTCTTCTTCTTCTTCTTCTTCTTCTTCTTCTTCTTCTTCTTCTTCTTCTTCTTCTTCTTCTTCTTCTTCTTCGTCTTCTCTTTCTTCTGCTTCTGCTTTTCCTGCTTCTTCTGCTTGTACTGCTTCTCTTTTTGCTTCTCATTCTGCTTCTGCTTCTCCTTCTGCTTCTCCTATTGCTTCTGCTGCCCTTCCTTCTCCTTCTCCTTCTCCTTCTCCTACTTCTGCTTCTCCTTCTGCTTCTGCTTCTTCTGCTTCTCCTGCTTCTCCTTCTGCATCTTCTTCTCCTTCTGCTTCTCTTTTTGCTTCTCCTTTTGCTGCTCCTTCTCCGTCTTCTCCTACTCCCTCTGATTCTTCTTCTTATGCTTATTCTTTTTCTACTGCTTCTGCTTCTCTTGCTTCTCCTTCTGCATCTCCTTCTACTTCTGCTTCTCCATCTGCTGCTTCTTCTGCTTCTGTTTCTTCTTCTGCTTCTCCTTCTGCTTCTTCTGCTTCTCCTTCTGATTCTCCTTCTGCTTCTCCTTCTGTTTCTCCTTCTCATTCTTCTGCTATTCCTTCTGCTTCTCTTTCTGCTTCTGCATCTTCAGCTTCTTCTGCTACTGCTTCTGCTTCTTCTGTTTCTTCTGCTTCTCCTTCTGCATTTGAATCTCTTTCTGCTTCTGCTTCTCCTTCTGGTTCTCCTTCTTCTTCTCCAGATTCTTCTTCTGCTGCTTCTCCAGCTTCACCTTCTGCTTCAGGTTCTCCTTTTGCTTCTTCGGCTTCTTCTGCTTCTAATTCTGCTTCTCGTTCTGTTTCTGCTTCTCTTTCTGCTTCTGCTTCTTCTCCTTCTTCTATTTCTTCTGATTCTGCTTCTCCTGCTTCTGCTTCTCCTGCTTCTCCTTCTGTTTTTCTTTATGCTTCTCCTTCTGCTTCTCCTTCTTCTGCTTCTACTACTGCTTCTGCTTCTCCTTCTGCATCTTCTTCTGTTTCAATTTCTCCTTCTTCTGCCTTTCATTATGCTTCTGCTTCTCCTGCTTCTGCTCCTTCTGCTTCTCCTGCTTCTCCTGCTTCTCCTTCTCCTGCTTCTCCTTCTCCTTCTCTTTCTGCTTCTGCTTATCCTTCTGTTTCTCCTACTCCTAATCCTTCTCTTTCTCCTTCTTCTTCTTCTGCTTCTCCTGCTTCTTCTTCTTCTTCTTCTGTTTTTTCTGTTTCTTCTACTTATGCTTCAGCTTCTGCTTCTTCTGCTTCTCCTTCTGCTTCTGCTTCTACTTCTGCTTCTGCTTCTTCTCTTTCTCCTGCTTCTCCTTCTGCATCTCCTTCTGCTTGTGCTTGTCCTTATGCTTCTTCTTCTGCTTCTCCTTCTCCTTCTTTTGCTTCTCCTTTTGCTTCTGCTTCTTCTGCTTTTCCTTCTTCTCCTTCTTCTTCTGCTTCTTCTGCTTATCCTTCTGCATCTTCTTCTGCTTCTCCTTCTCCTTCTTCTGCTTCTCCTTCTGATTCTCCTTCTGCTTCTTCTTCTTCTGCTTTACCTGCTTCTCTTTCTGCTTCTCCTTCTGTTTCTCCTTCTCCTTCTTGTTCTTCTGCTTTTCCTTCTGCTTCTCGTTCTGCTTTTGCTACAACTGCTACTGCTTCTACTTCTTCTGTTTCTTCTGCTTCTCCTTCTGCTTCAGGTTCTGCTTCTGCTTCTTCGGATTTTTATGCTTCTGCTTCTCCTGCTTCTGCTTCTTCTGCTTCCCCTCCTTCTCTTTCTGCTTCTCCTTCTGTTTCTGCTTCTCCTTCTGCTTCTTCTTCTTGTCCTTCTCCTGTTTCTTCTGCTTCTGCTTCTACCGTTTTTGCTTCTCCTGCTTTTCCTTCTGCTGCTCTTTCTGCTTCTCCTGCTGCTTTTCCTTCTCCTGCTTCTCTTTCTGCTTCTCCTTCTGTTTCTCCTTCTCCTTCTCCTTCTTCTGTTTTTCCTTCTGCTTCTCCTTCTGCATCTTCTGCTTCTTCTGCTACTGCCTCTGCTTCTTCTGTTTCTTCTGCTTCTCCTTCTGCATCTCCTTCTGCTTTTGCTTCTCTTTCTGCTTCTGCTTCTCCTTCTGCTTCTCCAGATTCTGCTTCTTCTGCTCCTCCTGCTTCTCCTTCTGCTTCAGGTTCTGCTTCTCCTTCTTCGGCCTCTTCTGCTTCTGCTTCTCCTGCTTCTCTTTTTGCTTTTCCTTCTGTTTCTGCTTCTCCTTCTGCTTCTGCTTCTTTTCCTTCTTCTGTTTCTTCTGCTTCTGCTTCTCCTGCTTCTGATTCTCCTGCTTCTCATTCTGCTTCTCTTTCTGCTTCTCTTTCTGCTTCTCCTTCTCCTTCTTCTGCTTCTCCTTCTGCTTCGGCTTCTCCTTCTGCTTTTGCTTCAATTTCTCCTTCTGCTTCTCATTCTGCTTCTGCGTCTTCTGTTTCTTCTGCTTCTCCTGCTTCTGCTTCTCCTGCTTTTCCTACTTCTCGTGCTGCTTTTGCTTCTGCGTCTCTTTCTGCTTCTGCTTATCCTTTTGCTTCTCCTACTCCTAATCTTTCTGTCTCGCCTTCTCCGACTTCTTCTTCTTCTGCTTCTCTTGCTGCTTCTGCTTCTGCTTCTTCTACTATTACTGTTTCTTCTGCTTCTGCTTCAGATTGTGCTTCTTCTGTTTCTCCCTCTGCTTCAGATTCTGCTTCTGCTTCTTCGGCTTCTCCTGTTTCTTCTGCTTCTGCTTCTCCTGCTTCTTCTGCTTCTCCTGCTTCTCTTTCTGCTTCACTTCTGTTTCTGCTT
>NW_012303784.1:0-3011 GCF_000151885.1 Dipodomys ordii
TCTTCTTCTTCTGCTGCTGCTTTTTCAGTTTCTTCTGCTTCAGCTTCTGCTTCTCCTTCTGCTTCTGTTTCTCCTTCTGCTTCTGCTCTTCTCCTTCTTCTGTTTCTTCTGCTTCTGCTTCTTCTGCTTCTCCTTCTTCTGCTTCTCCTACTTCTCCTTCTGCTTCTCCGTCTCATTCTCCTTCTCCTTCAATTTCTCCTTCTTGTGCTTCTCATTCTGCTTCTGCTTCTGCTTCTCCTGCTTCTGCTTCTTCTGTTTCTCCTTCTGCTTCTCCTTCTGCTTCTCTTTCTGCTTCTAATTCTGCTTCTGCTCCTCCTACTCCTAATCCTTCTCTTTCTCCTTCTTATTCTTCTGCTTCTCGTTCTGCTTCTGCTTCTTCTGCTTGTTCTGTATCTTCTGCTTCGGCTTTTCCAGCCTCTGTTGCTTCTGCTTCTCCTTCTGCTTCAGGTTCTCCTTCTGCTTCTTCAGCTTCTTCTGTTTCTTCTGCTTCTGCTTCTCCTGAAACTGCTTCTTCTGCTTCTGTTTCTATTTCTGCTTCTCCTTCTGCTTCTGCTTCTCCTTCTGCTCCTTCTCCTTCTTCTGTTTCTTCTTCTTCTTCTTCTTCTGCTTCTCCCGCTTCTGCTTCTGCTTCTCCTGATTGTCCTTCTGCTTCTGCTTCTCCTTCTCCCTCCTTTGCTTCTCTTTCTGCTTCTGCTTCTTCTGATTCTCCAACTTCTTCTTCTGTTTCTGCTTCTCTTTCTGCTTCTGCATCTCCTTCTGCTTCACCTTCTGCTGCTCCTTCTCCTTCTTCTGTTTCTCCCTCTGCTTCTATTTCTGCTTCTTATGCTTCTTCTTTTTCTTCTGCTTCTGCTTCTCCTGCTTTTGCTTCTTATGCTTCTACTGCTTCTTATGCTTCTACTGCTTCTTCTTCTGGTTCTGCTTCTTCTGCTTCTACTTCTCTTTCGGCTTCTCCTGCTTGTTTTTCTGCTTCTTCTGCTGCTTCTCCTTCTGCTGCTTCTTTTACTACTCCTTGTGCTTCTCTTTTTGCTTCTCCTTCTTCTTCTGCTTCTGCTTCTTCTGTTTCTCCTGCCTGAATTTCTGGTTCTACTTCTTCTGCTGCTTCTCCTTCTGCTTCTGCTTCTCCTTCTGCTAATGTTTCTGCTTCTTCTGCTTCTTCTCTTTCGGCTTCTCCTGCTTCTGCTTCTTGTCCTTCTCCTGCTTCTCTTTCTGCTTCTCATTCTGCTTCTGCTTCTCCTTCTGCTTCTCCTCCTTCACCTTCTCCTACTTCTGCTTCTCCTTCAGCTTCTGCTTCTTCTGCTTCTCCTGCTTCTCCTTCTGCATCTCCTTCTGCTTGTGCTTTTCCTTATGCTTCTGCTTCTGCTTCTCCTTCTTTTGCTTCTCCTTTTACTTCTGCTTCTTCTGCTTTTCCTGCTTCTCCTCCTGCTTCTGTTTCTTCTGCTTCTCCTTCTGCATTTCTTCTGCTTCTCCTTCTCCTTCTTCTGCTTCTCCTTCTGATTCTCCTTTTGCTTCTTCTTCGTCTGCTTTACCTGCGTCTCTTTCTGCTTCTCCTTCTGTTTCTCCTTCTGTTTCTCCTTCTCCTTCTTGTTCTTCTGCTTTTCTTTCTGCTTCTGCTACAACTGCTTCTGCTTCTACTTCTTCTGTTTCTTCTGCTTCTCCTTCTGCTTTTGATTCTCTTTTTGCTTCTGCTTCTCGTTCTGCTTCTTATTCTGCTTCTTCAGATTCTGCTTCTTCTGCTTCTCCTGCTTCTCCTTCTGCTTCAGGTTCTCCTTCTGCTTCTTCACATTCTTATGCTTCTGCTTCTCCTGCTTCTGCTTCTTCTGCTTTCCCTCCTTCTCTTCCTGCTTCTCCTTCTGTTTCTGCTTCTCCTTCTGCTTCTGCTTCTTGTCCTTCTTGTGTTTCTTCTGCTTCTGCTTCTCAAGTTTCTGCATCTCCTGCTTTTCCTTCTGCTGCTCTTTCTGCTTCTCCTGCTGCTTTTCCTTCTCCTGCTCCTTCTTCTGCTTCTCTTTCTGCTTCTCCTTCTGTTTCTCCTAATCCTTCTCCTTCTCGTTCTTCTGCTTTTCCTTCTGCTTCTCCTTCTGCTTCTGCATCTTCTGCTTCTTCTGCTACTGCCTCTGCTTCTTCTGTTTCTTCTGCTTCCCCTTCTGCTTTCGCTTCTCTTTCTGCTTCTGTTTCTCCTTCTGCTTCTCCAGATTCTGCTTCTTCTGCTTCTCCTGCTTCTCCTTCTGCTTCAGGTTCTGCTTCTGCTTCTTCGGCTTCTTCTGCTTCTGCTTCTCCTGCTGCTGCTTCTTCTGCTTCTCCTGCTTCTCTTTCTGCTTTTCCTTCTGTTTCTGCTTCTCCTTCTGCTTCTTCTCCTTCCTATGTTTCTTCTGCTTCTGCTTCTCCTGCTTCTGCTTCTCCTGCTTCTCGTTGAGCTTCTCTTTCTGCTTCTCCTTCTTCTTCTGCTTCTCCTTCTGCTTCTGCTTCTCCTTCTGCTTCTGCTTTTGCTTCAACTTCTCCTTCTGCTTCTCATTCTGCTTCTGCGTCTTCTGTTTCTTCTGCTTCTCCTGCTTCTGCTTCTCCTGCTTCTCCTACTTCTCGTGCTGCTTCTCCTTCTGCGTCTCTTTCTGCTTCTGCTTATCCTTTTGCTTCTCCTACTCCTAACTCCTAATCCTTCTCTTTCGCCTTCTCCTTCTCCTTCTTCTGCTTCTCCTGCTTCTCCTTCTGCATCTTCTTCTGCTTCTGCTTCTCCTTCTGCTGCTTCTTCTGCTTCTGCTTCTCCTGCTTCTGCTTCTCCCTCTGATTCTGCTTCTTATGCTTATTCTTTTTCTTCTGCTTCTGCTTCTCCTGCTTCTGCTTCTTCTGCATCTACTGCTACTCCTTCTCCTTCTCCTTCTCCTTCTTCGACATCTTCTTCTTCTCTCTCTTCTCATCTCTTCTCTCTTCTTCTCTCTCTCTCTCTCTCTCTCTTCTCTCTCTCTCGCTGCTCTGCTTTCTGCTCTCTCTCACTGCTCTCTTCTGCTCTCATCTGCTTC
>NW_012303785.1:0-3011 GCF_000151885.1 Dipodomys ordii
TCCCGCTCTGTACCCGCTTTGTGCCCGCTGTGTCCCGCTGTGTACTCCGTTGTGTCCAGCTGTGTCACCACTGTGTCCCACTGTGTCCTCTCTTTGTCTCCACTGTCCCGCCCTGTGTCCCCCGCTGTGTCCCGCTGTTTCCCGCTGTGTCCCCCGCTTTGTCCCGCTGTGTCGACGCAGTGTTCCCTCTGTGTCCTGCTGTGTCACCATGTGTCCCATGGTGTCCCGCTTTTTCCCCCGCTGTTTCCCCCGCTGAGTCCCCTTTGTGTCCCCATTGTGTCCCGCTGTGTCACGCTGTGTCCCCCGCTGTCTCCCGCTCTGTCCCCCGCTGTGTCTCACGCTTTATCCCATCTGTGTCCCACTCTGTCCCGCTGTGTCCCGCTGTGTCCACCACTGTGTCCCTTTGTGTCCCCAGCTGTGTAACCTGCTGTGTAACGCTGTGAATCCCGCTGTATCGAGGCTGTGTCCCGCTGGGTCCCTCTCTGTCCTTGCTCTGTTATTCGTGTTGTCCCTCTCTGTCCCCCACTGTGTCCCCTGCTCTGTCCTACTGTGTCCCCCGCTGTGTCCCGTTTTGTCCCGCTGTGTCCCCCGCTGTGTCCCTGCTGTGTCCCTGCTGTGTCCCCGCTGTGTCACGCTGTGTCCTGCTGTGTCCCGTTGTGTCCTGCCGTAACCCTGCTGAGTCCCCCTGTGTCCCCGCTGTGTCCTGCTGTGTCGTCGCTCTGTCCTCCGCTGTGTCCCGCTGTGTCCTCTGCTGTGTCCCGCTGTGTCACTCTGTGTCCCGCTGTATCCCGCTGTGACCCCGCTGTCTCCCACTCTGTCCCCCGCTGTGTCTCACGCTTTGTCCCCGCTGTGTCCCACTGTGACCCGCTGTGTCCCGCTGTGCCCACACTGTGTCCCGTTGTATCCACAGCTGTGTACCACTCTGTGTAACGCTGTGTCCCCGCTGTATCTACGCTGTTCCTCGCTGTGTCCCGCTGTGTCCCCCGCTGTGTCCCCCGCTGTGTCCTCGCTGTGTCCCCAGCTGTGTCCCGCTGTGTCCTCACTGGGTCCCCCGCTGGGTCCCGCTGGGGCCCCCGCTGTGTCCCACTGTGTCCAGCTGTGTCCCGCTCTGTCCCTGCTGTGTTCCGCTGTGTCCCGCTGTGTCCCCCTGTGTGCGTGCTGTGTCCCCCTATGTACTCCGTTGTGTCCAGCTGTTTCACCGCTGTGTCCCCTGCTTTGTCCCGCTTTGTCCCACTGTGTCCTCGCTGCGTCCCCCGCTGTGTCCTGCTGTGTCCCCCGCTGTGTCCCGCTCTGTCCCTGCTGTGTCCCACTGTGCCCTGCTGTGTCCTCGCTGTGTCCCCCGCTGTTTCCCGCTCTGTCCCTCGCTGTGTCTCACGATTTGTCCTTGGTTTGTCCCACTGTGTCCCGCTGTGTCCCGCTGTGCCCCCACTGTGTCCCGCTGTGTCCACAGATGTGTACCACACTGTGTAACGCTGTATCCCCACTGTATCGACTCTGTGTCCCGTGGTGTCCCGCTTTGTCCCCCGCTGTGTCCCCCGCTGAGTTCCCGCTGTGTCCCCGCCTTGTCCCGCTCTGTCCTCCCTGTGTCCCCCGCTGTGTCCCGCTGTGTCCCCTGCTGTGTCCCGCTCTGTCTACTGCTTTGTTCCTGCTGTGTCCCTCTGTGTCCCGCTGTGTCCCCCTGTGTCCTCACAGTGTCCCACGCTGTGTTCCGCTGAGTCCTTGCTGTGTCCCCCGATGTGCCCCGTTGTGTACCCAGCTGTGTACCCCGCTGTGGCCCACTGTGTCCCCGCTGTATCGACGCTGTGTCCTGCTGTGTCCCACTGTGTCCTCGTTGTGTCCCCCGCTGTCTCCCACTCTGTCCCCCGCTGTGTCTCACGCTTTGTCCCAGCTGTGTCCGACTGTGTTCCGCTGTTTCCCGCTGTGCCCCCACTGTGTCCCGTTGTGTCCACAGCTGTGTACCACGCTGTGTAACGCTGTGTCCCCGCTGTATCGACGCTGTGTCCCGCTGTGTCCCTCTGTGTCCTCGCTGTGTTCCCCGCTGTGTCCCGCAATGTCCCCCGCTGTGTCCCCTGCTGTGTCCTCGCTGTGTCCCCCGCTGTGTCCCGCTTTGTCCTCGCTGGGTCCTCCGCTTTGTCCCGCTTTGTCCCCTGCTGTGTCCCGCTGGGTCCGACCGTGTCCCGCTCTGTCCCTGCTGTGTCCCGCTGTGTCCTGCTGTGTCCTCGCTGTGTCCCCCGCTGTCTCCCGCTCTGTCCCCTGCTGTGTCTCACGATTTGTCCTCGCTGTGTCCCACTGTGTCCCGCTCTGTCTCGCTGTGCCCCCATTTTGTCCCCTTGTGTCCACAGATTTGCACCACACTGTGTAACGCTGTATCCCCGCTGTATCGACGCTGGGTCCCGCTGGGTCCCGCTGTGTCCTCGCTGTGTTCTCTGCTGTGTCCCGCTGTGTCCCCCGATGTGTCCCCCGCTGTTTTCCTGTCTGTGTCCCCCGCTGTGTCCCGCTGTGTCCTCGCTGGGCCCCCCGCTGTTTCCCGCTGGGTCCCCCGCTGTGTCCCTCTGTATCCCGATGTGTCCCCTGCTCTGTACCCTGTTTTGTCCCGCTGTGTCCGCCGCTGTGTCCCGCTGTGTCCCCAGCTGTGTCCCGCTGTGTCTTCGCTGTGTCCCGCTCTGTCTCCCCCTTGTCCCCGCTGTGTCCCGCTCTGTCCCGTGGTGTCCCGCTTTGTCCCCCGCTGTGTCCCCCGCTGAGTCCCCGCTGTGTCCCCGCTGTGTCCCGCTGTGTACTGCAGTGGCCCCCGCTGAGTACCGCTGTGTCCCCGCTGTGTCCCCGCTGTGTCCCATTGTGTCCCCGGCTGTGTCCCGCTGTGTCTACTGCTGTGTTCCTGCTCTGTCCCGCTGTGTCCCGCTGTGTCCCCCTGTGTCCTCACTGTGTCCCACGCTCTGTTCCGCTGAGTCCTTGCTGTGTCCTCCGATGTGCCCCGTTGTGTCCCCAACTGTGTACCCCGCTGTGGCCCACTC
>NW_012303786.1:0-3011 GCF_000151885.1 Dipodomys ordii
TTCTTCTACTTTACCTGCTTCTCTTTCTGCTTCTCCTTCTGCTTCTCCTTCTGTTTCTCCTTCTCCTTCTTGTTCTTCTGCTTTTCCTTCTGCTTCTGCTACAACTGCGACTGCTTCTACTTCTTCTGTTTCTTCTGCTTCTCCTTCTCCTTTTGATTCTCTTTCTGCTTCTGCTTCTCCTTCTGCTTCTCCTTCTGCTTCTCCAGATTCTGATTCTTCTGCTTCTCCTGCTTCTCCTTCTGCTTCAGGTTCTGCTTCTGCTTCTTCGGATTCTTATGCTTCTGCTTCTCCTGCTTCTGCTTCTTCTGCTTCCCCTGCTTCTCTTTCTGCTTCTCCTTCTGCTTCTGCTTCTTGTCCTTCTCCTGTTTCTTCTGCTTGTTCTTCTCCTGTTTCTGCATCTCCTGCTTCTCCTTCTGCTTTTCTTTCTGCTTCTCTTTCTGCTTCTCCTGCTGCTTTTCCTTCTCCTGCTCCTTCTTCTGCTTCTCTTTCTGCTTCTCCTTCTGTTTCTCCTTCTCCTTCTCGTTCTTCTGCTTTTCCTTCTGCTTCTCCTTCTGCTTCTACATCATCTGCTACTGCCTCTGCTTCTTGTGTTTCTTCTGCTTCTCCTTATGCTTCTCCTTCTGCTTTTGCCTCTCTTTCTGCTTCTGCTTCTCCTTCTGCTTCTCCAGATTCTGCTTCTTCTGCTTCTCCTGTATCTCCTTATGCTTCAGGTTCTGCTTCTGTTTCTTCGACTTCTTCTGCTTCTGCTTCTCCTGTTGCTGCTTCTGCTGCTGCTCCTGCTTCTATTTCTGCTTTTCCTTCTGTTTCTGCTTCTCCTTCTGCTTCTTCTCTTTCTTATGTTTCTTCTGCTTCTGCTTCTCCTGCTTCTGCTTCTCCTGATTCTCGTTGTGCTTCTCTTTCTGCTTCTCTTTCTGCTTCTCTTTCTGCTTCTCCTTCTCCTTCTCCTTCTTCTGCTTCTCCTTTTGCTTCTGCTTCTCCTTCTGCTTCAATTTCTCCTTCTGCTTCTCATTCTGCTTCTGCGTCTTCTGTTTCTTCTGCTTCTCTTGCTTCTGCTTCTCCTGCTTCTCCTACTTCTCGTGCTGCTTCTCCTTCTGCATCTCTTTCTGCTTCTGCTTATTCTTTTGCTTCTCCTACTCCTAATCCTTCTCTTTCGCCTTCTCCTTCTTGTTCCTCTGCTTGTCCTGGTGCTTCTGCTTCTGCTTATTCTACTATTTCTGTTTCTTCTGCTTCTGCTTCAGATTGTGCTTCTTCTGTTTCTCCTTCTGCTTCAGATTCTGCTTCTGCTTCTTCGGCTTCTCCTGTTTCTTCTGCTTCTGCTTCTCCTGCTTCTTCTGGTTCTCCTGCTTCTCTTTCTGCTTCTCCTTCTGCTTCTGCTTCTCCTTCTGCTTCTGCTTCTGCTCTTCTCCTTCTTCTGTTTATTTTGCTTCTGTTTCTTCTGCTTCTTCTTCTTTCTGTTTCTTCGGATTCTACTTCTGCTTCTCCTTCTTCTCCTTCTCTTTCTGCTTCTTCTGATTCTCCTGCTTCTCCTTCTTGTTCTCCTTCTGTTTCTGCTTCTCTTTCTGCTTCTGCTTCTCCTTCGCTGCTCCTTCTCCTTCTCCTTCTTCTGCTTCTCTCACTGCTTCTGCTTCTGCTTCTTTTGCTTATTCTTTTTCTTCTGCTTCACTTCTCCTGCTTCTGCTTCTTCTCCTTCTACTGCTTCTCCTTATACTTCTCCTTATGCTTCTCCTTATGCTTCTCCTTATGCTGCTGCTTCTTTTTCTTCTTCTTCTTCGTCTTCTTCTTCTTCTCTTTCTTCTGCTTCTGCTTTTCCTGCCTCTTCTGCTTCTACTGCTTCTCTTTCTGCTTCTTGTCCTTCTCCTGTTTCTTCTCCTTCTGCTTCTCCTGCTTCTGCTTCTTCTGCTTTTCCTGCTTCTCTTTCTGCTTCTCCTTCTGCTTCTCCTTCTGCTTCTCCTCCTTCTCCTTCTTCTGTCTCTTCTTCTTCTGCTTCTCCTGCTTCTGCTTCTTCTGCTTCTCCTGTTTCTTGTTCTGCTTCTCTTCGTCGGCTTCTCTTTCTATTTCTGCTTCTGCTTCTTCTGACTCTGATTCTTCTCCTTCTTCTTCTCCTTCTGCTTCTGCGTCTTCTGCATTTCCTGCTTCTCCTTCTGTATCTCCTTCTGCTTGTGATTTTCCTCCTGCTTCTTCTTCTGCTCCGGCTTCTCCTTCTCCTTCTCTGCTTCTCCGTCTGCTTCTGTTTCTTCTGCTTTTCCTGCTTCTCCTTCTATTTCTCCTTCTCGTTGTTCTGCTATTCCTTCTGCTTCTCTTTCTGGTTCTGCATCTTCAGCTTCTTCTGCTACTGATTCTGCTTCTTCTGTTTCTTCTGCTTCTCCTTCTGCTTTTGCTTCTCTTTCTGCTTCTGCTTCTCCTTCTGGTTCTCCTTCTTCTTCTCCAGATTCTGCTTCTTCTGCTTCTCCTTATGCTTTAGGTTCTGCTTTTGCTTCTTTGGCTTCTTCTGCTTCTCCTTCTGTTTCTGCTTCTCTTTCTGCTTCTGCTTCTTCTCCTTCTTCTATTTCTTCTGATTCTGCTTCTCCTGCTTCTGCTTCTCCTGCTTCTCCTTCTGTTTCTCTTTATGCTTCTCCTTCTGCTTCTCCTTCTTCTGCTTCTACTACTGCTTCTGCTTCTCCTTCTGCTTCTGCATCTTCTGCTTCTTCTGCTACTGCCTCTGCTTCTTCTGTTTCTTCTGCTTCTCCTTCTGCTTTTGCTTCTCTTTCTGCTTCTGCTTCTCCTTCTGCTTCTTCTGATTCTGCTTCTACTGCTTCTCCTGTATCTCCTTATGCTTCAGATTCTGCTTCTGCTTCTTCGGCTTCTTCTGCTTCTGCTTCTCCTGCTGCTGCTTCTTCTGCTGCTCCTGCTTCTATTTCTGCTTTTCCTTCTGTTTCTGCTTCTCCTTCTGCTTCTGCTTCTTCTCCTTCCTATGTTTCTTCTGCTTCTGCTTCTCCTGCTTCTCGTTGTGCTTCTCGTTGTGCTGCTCTTTC
>NW_012303787.1:0-3011 GCF_000151885.1 Dipodomys ordii
TGCTTCTCATTCAGGATCTCATCTTCTTCTCCAGATTCTGCTTCTTCTGCTTCTCCTGCTTCTCCTTCTTCTTCAGGTTCTGCTTCTGCTTCTTCGGCTTCTGCTTCTCCTGCTGCTGCTTCTTCTGCTTCTCCTGCTTCTCTTTCTGCTTTACTTCTGTTTCTGCTACTCCTTCTGCTTCTGCTTCTTTTCCTTCTTCTGTTTCTTTTGCTTCTGGTTCTCCTGCTTCTACTTCTCCTGCTTCTCGTTCTGCTTCTCTTTCGGCTTCTCCTCCGTCTGCTTCTCCTTCTGCTTCTCTTTCTGCTTCTGCTTCTTCTCATTCTCCAACTAATCCTTCTTCTTCTCCTTCTGTTTCTGCTTCTCTTTCTGCTTCTCCATCTCCTTCTGCTTCACATTCTGCTGCTCCTTCTCCTCCTTCTGTTTTTCCCTCTGCTTCTGCTTCTGCTTCTCATACTTCTTCTTGTTCTTCTGCTTCTGCTTCTCCTGCTTCTGCTTCTTATGCTTCTACTGCTTCTTCTTCTGCCTCTGCTTCTTCTGCTTCTACTTCTCTTTCTGCTTCGGCTTCTCCTGCTTGTTTTTCTGCTTCTTCTGCTGCTTCTCCTTCTGCTGCTTCTTCTACTTCTCCTTCTGCTTCTCTTTTTGCTTCTCTTTCTGCTTCTGCTTCTTCTGTTTCTCCTGCCTGAATTTCTGGTTCTACTTCTTCTGCTGCCTCTCCTTCTGCTTCTGCTTCTACTTCTGCTTCTGTTTCTGCTTCTTCTGCTTCTTCTCTTTCGGCTTCTCCTGCTTCTGCTTCTTGTGCTTCTCCTGCTTCTCTTTCTGCTTCTCATTCCGCTTCTGCTTGTCCTTCTGCTTCTACTTCTCCTCCTTCTCCTTCTCCTACTTCTGCTTCTCTTTCATCTTCTTCTTCTTCTGCTTCTCGTGCTTCTCCTTCTGCATCTCCTTCTGCTTGTGCTTGTCTTTTTGCTTCTTCTTCTGCTTCTGCTTCTCCTTCATTTGCTTCTCCTTTTGCTTCTGCTTCTTCTGCTTTTCCTGCTTCTCCTTCTGCTTCTTCTGCTTCTCCTGCTTCTCCTTCTGCATCTTCTTCTGCTTCTGCTTCTCCTTCTCCTTCTTCTGCTTCTCCTTCTGATTCTCCCTCTGCTTCTTCTTATTCTGCTTTACCTGCTTCTCTTTCTGCTTCTCCTTCTGCTTCTCCTTCTGTTTCTCCTTCTCCTTCTTGTTCTTCTGCTTTTCCTTCGGCTTCTCCTTCTGCTTCTGCTACAACTGCTACTGCTTCTACTTCTTCTGTTTCTTCTGCTTCTACTTCTGCTTTTGATTCTCTTTCTGCTTCTCCTTCAGCTTGTCATTCTGCTTCTGCTTCTCCAGATTCTGCTTCTTCTGCTTCTCCTGCTTCTCCTTCTCCTTCAGGTTCTGCTTCTGCTTCTTCGGATTCTTATGCTTCTGCTTCTCCAGCTTCTGCTTCTTCTGCTTCCCCTCCTTCTCTTTCTGCTTCTCCTTCTGCTTCTGCTTCTTGTCCTTCTCCTGTTTCTTCTGTTTGTTCTTCTCCTGTTTCTGCATTTCCTGCTTCTCCTTCTGCTGCTCTTTCTGTTTCTCCTGCTGCTTTTCCTTCTACTGCTCCTTCTTCTGCTTCTTTTTCTGCTTCTACTCCTGTTTCTCCTTCTCCTTCTCCTTCTAGTTCTTCTGCTTTTCCTTCTGCTTCTCCTTCTGCTTCTGAATCTTCTTCTTCTTCTTCTGCTAATGCCTCTGCTTATTCTGTTTCTTCTGCTTCTCCTTCTGCTTTTGCTTCTCTTTCTGCTTCTGCTTCTCCTTCTGCTTCTCCAGATTCTGCTTCTTCTGCTTCTCCTTCTGCATCTTCTTCTGCTTCTGTTTCTCCTTATCCTTCTTCTGCTTCTCCTTCTGATTCTCCTTCTGCTTCTTCCTCTTCTGCTTTACCTGCTTCTCTTTCTGCTTCTCCTTCTACTTCTCCTTCTGTTTCTCCTTTTCCTTCCTGTTTTTCTGCTTTTCCTTCTGCTTCTGCTACAGCTGCTACTGCTTCTACTTCTTCTGTTTCTTCTGCTTCTCCTTCTGCTTCTGCATCTTCTGCTTCTTCTGCTACTGCCTCTGCTTCTTCTGTTTCTTCTGCTTCCCCTTCTGCTTTTGCTTCTCTTTCTGCTTCTGCTTCTCCAGATTCTGCTTCTTCTACTTCTCCTGTATCTCCTTATGCTTCAGGTTCTGCTTCTGCTTCTTCGGCTTCTTCTGCTTCTGCTTCTCCTGCTGCTGCTTCTTCTGCTGCTCCTGCTTCTATTTCTGCTTTTCCTTCTGTTTCTGATTCTCCTTCTGCTTCTGCTTCTTCTCCTTCCTATGTTTCTTCTGCTTCTGCTTCTCCTGCTTCTGCTTCTCCTGCTTCTCCTTGTGCTTCTCTTTATGCTTCTCCTTCTCCTTCTTCAGCTTCTCCTTCTGCTTCTGCTTCTCCTTCTGCTTCTGCTTCTGCTTCAATTTCTCCTTCTGCTTCTCATTCTGCTTCTGCGTCTTCTGTTTCTTCTGTTTCTCCTGTTTCTGCTTCTCCTGCTTCTCCTACTTCTCGTGCTGCTTCTCCTTCTGCGTCTCTTTCTGCTTCTGCTTATCCTTTTGCTTCTCCTACTCCTAATCCTTCTCTTTCGCCTTCTCCTTCTCCTTCTTCTACTTCTCCTGCTTCTCCTTCTTCATCTTCTTCTGCTTCTGCTTCTCCTTCTGCTGCTTCTTCTGCTTCTGCTTTTCCTTCTTCTGCTTCTCCCTCTGATTCTGCTTCTTATGCTTATTCTTTTTCTTCTGCTTCTGCTTCTCCTGCTTCTGCTTCTTCTGCTTCTACTGCTTCTCCGTCTCCTTCTCCTTCTCCTTCTTCTTCTTCTTCTTCTTCTTCTTCTTCTTCTTCTTCTTCTTCTTCTTCTTCTTCTTCTTCTTCTTCTTCTTCTTCTTCTTCTTCTTCTTCTTCTCTTTCGGCGGCTTCGACTTAACCGACTTCTTCTTCTTCTACTACTTCTCGTCGGCTTCTCTAT
>NW_012303788.1:0-3011 GCF_000151885.1 Dipodomys ordii
CGCTGTGTCCTGCTGTGTCGCGCTGTGTCCCGCTGTGATCTGCTGTTTCCCCACTGTGTCCCGCTGTGTCCCCCTGTGTACCCCGCAGTGTCCTGCTGTGTCGCCCGATGTGTCCCGCTGTGTCCCGCTGTGTCTCCACTGTGTTCCCTGATGTGTCCCGCTGTGTCCCCGGCTGTGTCCCCCGCTGTGTCCCACTCTTTCACGCTGTGTCCTGCTGTGTCCTTGCTGTGTCCCCATTTGTGTCCCGCTGTGTCCTCGCTGGGTCCCCCGCTGTGTCCTGCTGTGTCCCCATGTGTCACGCTGTGTCCTCGCTGTGTATCCCTCTGTGTCCCGCTGTGTCCTTGCTGTGTCCCCCACTGTGTACCCGCAGGGACCCGATGTGTCCCTGCTGTGTCCCCCGCTGTATCCCGCTGTGTCCTGCTCTTTCCCGCTGTGTCCCGCTGTGTCCTCGCTTTGTCCCCGCGATGTCCCGCTGTGTCCCCTGCTGTGTCCCGCTGTGTCTCCGGCTGTGTCCCCCGCTGTGTCCCGCTCTTTCACGCTGTGTCCTGCTGTATCCTTGCTGTGTCCCCATTTGTGTCATGCTGTGTCCTCTCTTCTCCCCCGCTGTGTCCCGCTGTGTCCCCATGTGTCACACTGTGTCCTCTCTGTGTATCCCTCTGTGTCCGCTGTGTCCTCGCTGTGTCCCCTCTGTGACCCGCTGTGTCCCTGCTGTGACCCTGCTGTGTCCCGCTGTGTCCCGCTGTGTCCCCGATGACCCCCTGTGTCCCATTGTGTCACCGCTGTCTGCATGTCTGTCCCTACTGTCCCCCGCTGTGTCCCCCTCTGTGTCCTCGATGTGTCCCCAGCTGTGTCCCGCTGTGTCCCCCGCTGTGTCCCCTGCTGTGTCCTCTGTGTCCCCCGCTGTGTCCCGCTGTGTCCGGCTGTGTCCCCGCTGTCCACCGGTGTGTCACCGCTGTCTCCAGCTGTGTTTTCCGCAGTGTCCCGCTGTGTCCTCGCTGTGTCTCACTGTGTCCCCGCTTTGTCTCCGCTGTGTCCCGCTGTGTCCCTGGTGTGTCCTCGCTGTGTAACCGCTGAGTCCCTCTGTGTCCCCACTGTGTACCGATGTGTCCCCACTGTGTCCCCCGCTTTGTCCCCGCTGTGTCCCCGCTCTGTCCCGCTGTGTCCCGCTGTGTCCCTCTGTGTCGCCCCCTGTGTACCCCTGTGTGTCCGCTGTTTCCCACTGTGACCCCCGCGCTGTCCTGCTGTGTCCCCGTTGTCCACCGGTGTGTCCCCTCTGACCCCCGCTGTGTCCCCGCTGTGTCCGGCTGTGTCCCGATGTGTCCCGCTGTGTCACCGCTTTGTCACTGCTGTGTCTCGCTGTGTCCCGCTGTGTCCACGCTGTGTCCCACTCTGTCCCAGGCTGTGTCCCGCTGTGTCCCCCGCTGTGTTCCGCTGTCTGGCTGCTGTGTCCCGCTGTGTCCCCGCTGTGTAACGGTGTGTGCCACTTTGTGTCCCGCTGTGTCCCCTGTTGTGTCCCTGCTGTGTCCCTTTGTGTCCTGCTGTGTCCCGCTGTGTACCCCGCAGTGTCCTGCTGTGTCGCCCGATGTGTCCCGCTGTGTCCCGCTGTGTCCCCATGTGTCACGCTTTGTCCTCGATGTGTGTCCTTCTGTGTCCCGCTGTGTCTTTGCTGTATCCCCCATTGTGTCCCGCTCTTTCCCGCTGTGTCCCGCTGTGTCCTTTCTGTGTCCCCATTTGTGTCCCGCTGTGTCCCCCACTGTGTCCTGCTGTGTCCCCCGCTGTGTGCCCCACTGTGTCCCGCTGTGTCCCGCTGCGTCCCGCTGTGTCCCCACTGTCCCCCAGTGTGTCACCGCTGTCCCCCGCTGTAT
The DNA here is from genome assembly GCF_000151885.1 of Dipodomys ordii. Lineage (NCBI taxonomy): Eukaryota > Metazoa > Chordata > Mammalia > Rodentia > Heteromyidae > Dipodomys > Dipodomys ordii. The sequence continues at coordinate 1,866 of NW_012303788.1, forward strand.
CCCCCGCTTGTCCCGCTGTGTCCTCGCTGTGTCCCGCTGTGTCCCCGCTGTGTCTCCGCTGTGTCCCGCTGTGTCCCTGGTGTGTCTTCACTGTGTAACCGCTGAGTCCCTCTGTGTGCCCACTGTGTCCCACTGTGTCCCCCGCTGTGTCCCCGCTGTGTCCCGGCTTTGTCCTCCTGTGTCCCGCTGTGTCCTCGCTGTGTCCTTCTGTATCCCGCTGTGTCCCCCGCTGTGTCTCCCACTATTTCCTCGCTGTAACCCGGTGTGTCCATGCTGTGTCCCCCGCTGTGTCCCGCTGTGTCCTGCTGTGTCCCCCGCTGTGTAACCTGCTGTGTCCCGCTGTGTCCTGCTGTGTTCTGCTGTGTCGCGCTGTGTGCTTGCTGTCCCCTGTGTGTCCCCGCTGTGTCCCCTGCTGTGTCCCGCTGTGTCCCCGGCTGTGTCCCCAGCTGTGTCCCGCTCTTTCCCGCTGTGTCCCGCTGTGTCCTTGCTGTGTTCCCATTTGTGTCCCGCTGTGTCCTCGCTGGGTCACCCGCTGTGTCCCGCTGTGTCCCCATGTGTCACGCTGTGTCATCTCTGTGTATCCCTCTGTGTCGCGCTGTGACCACGCTGTGTCCCCCACTGTGTACCCGCTGTGACGCGCTGTGTCCCTGCTTTTTCCCCGCTGGCTCCCGCTGGGTCCCGCTTTGTCCCGCTGTATCCCCGATGTCCCCCGCTGTGTCCCGTTGTGTCCCCGCTTTCCGCATATGTGTCCCCGCTGTCACCCGCTGTGTACCCACTGGGTCCCGCTGGGTCCCCGCTGTGTCTCAGCTGTGTCCCGCTGTGTCCCTGGTGTGTCCTCGCTGTGTAACCGCTGAGTCCCTCTGTGTCCCCGCTGTGTCCCACTGTGTGCCCGTCTGTGTCCCCGCTGTGTCCCCGCTGTGTCCTGCTGTGTCCCCGCTGTGTCCCGCTGTGTCCCACTGTGTCCCCGCTGTGTCCCGATGTGTCCCGTTGTGTCACCGCTGTGTCCCGATGTGTACCGCTGTGTCTGCCTCTGTGTACCCCGCTGTGTCCTGCTGTGTCTCCCGCTGTGTCCTGCTGTGTCCTCGCTGTGTCCCCCACTGTTTCCCGCTGTTTTCCCCGCTGTGTCACCCGATGTGTCCTTTGATG
>NW_012303789.1:0-3011 GCF_000151885.1 Dipodomys ordii
TCACCCGCCTGTGTCCCCTGCTGTGTCCCGCTGTGATCCGCTGTGTCCCCCTGCTGTGTCCCCCGCTGTGTCCCGCTGTATCCTCGCCGTGTCCCCCACTGTGTCTCGCTGTGTCCCCGCTGTGTCCCAACGTGTCCCCCGCTGTGTCCCGCTGTGATCCGCTGTGTCCTCCGCTGTGTCCCCCGCTCTGTCCCGCTGTGTCCTCGCTGTGTCCCCTGCTGTGTCCCGCTGTGTCCCCACTGTGTCCCGCTGTGTACACCGCTGTGTCCAGCTTTGTCCCTGCTGTGTCTGGTTGTGTCCTCCGCTCTGTCTCCCACTGTGTCCCGCTGTGTCCCCTCTGTGTCCCGCTGTGTAGCCCGCTGTGTCCAGTTTTGTCCTCGCTGTGTCTCGCTGCATCCAACGCTCTGTCCCCCACTGTGTTCCACTGTGTCCCCCGCTCTGTCCGGCTGTGTCCCCCGCTGTGTCCCGCTGTGTTCCCGCAGGATCACCGCTGTTTCCAGCTGTGTTCCGTGGTGTCCCGCTATGTCCCCCGCTGTGTACCCCGCTGAGTCCCTGCTGTGTCCCCCGCTGTCTCCCGCTCTGTCCCCCGCTGTGTCTCACGCTTGTCCCCGCTCTGTCCCACTGTGTCCTGCTGTGTCCCGCTGTGTCCCCCACTGTGTCCCTTTGTGTCCCTAGCGGTGTACCCCGCTGTGTCCCGCTGTGTTCCCACTATATCGACGCTGTGTCCCTCTGTGTCCCGCTGTATCCCCCGCTGTGTTCCCCGCTGTGTCCTGCTGCGTCCCCCGCTGTGTCCCGTTGTGTCCCGCTGTGTCCTCGCTGTGTCCCACTCTGTGTTCCGCTGTGTCCTAGCTGTGTCCCCAGCTGTGTACCACCCTGTGTCCCGCTGTGTCCCCGCTGTAACGACACAGTGTCCCGCTGGGTCCTCGCTTTGTCCCCCATTGTGTCCCGCTGTGTCCCAGCAGGGTCACCGCTGTTTCCCCCTGTGTCCCGCTCTATTCCGTGGTGTCCCTCTGTGTCCCCCGCTATGTCCCCCACTTTGTCCCCGCTGTATCCCGCTGTGTCCCGCTGTGTCCCCCGCTGTTTCCCGTTGTGTCCCCAGCTGTGTACCCCGCTGTGTCACGCTATGTCACACTGTGTCCCTTGGTGTACCCCTTTGTCCCCCGCTGTGTCCCCCACTGAGTCCCATCTGTGTCCCCGCTGTGTCCCAATGTGTCCTCGCGGTGTCCCCCCCTGTCTTCCACGCTGTCCCACGCTGTGTCCCGCTGTGTTCCCGCTTTGTCCCCCGCAGTGTCCCTATGTGTCCCACTGTGTCCCGCTGTGTCCTGCTTTGTCACGTGGTGTCCCGTTTTGTCCCCCGCTGTGTCCCCCGGTGAGTCCCCGCTGTGTCCGCGCTGCGTCCCGCTGTGTCCTCCCTGTGTCCCCCGCTGTGTCCCGCTGTGTCCCACGCTGTGTCCCGCTGTGTCTTCTACTGTGTCCCCGCTGTGTCCCGCTGTGTCCCGCTGTGTCCCGCTGTGTCCTCGCTGTGTCCCACGCTGTGTTCCACTGTGTCCTCGCTGTGTCCCCCGATGTGTCCCTTCGTGTCCCCATGTGTGTACTCTCTGTGTCCCGCTGTGTTCCCGCTGTATCGATGCTGTGTCCCGCTTGGTCCCGCTGTGTCCCGCTGTGTACCCTTCTGTGTCCCACTCTGTGTCCCACTGTGTCCCCCGCTGTGTCCCGCTGTGTCCCGCTGTGTCCCGCTGAGTACTGCTGTGTCCCCCGCTGAGTCCCGCTGTGACCCGCCTGTGTCCCCTGCTGTGTCCCGCTGTGATCCGCTGTGTCCCCCGCTGTGTCCCGCTTTGTCCTCGCCGTGTCCCCCGCTGTGTCCCGCTGTGTCCCCGCTGTGTCCCCCCGTGTCCCCCGCTGTGTCCCGCTGTGTCCTCACTGTGTCCCCCGCTCTGTCCCGCTGTGTCCTCGCTGTGTCCCCCGCTGTGTCCCGCTGTGTCCCCCACTGTGTCCCGCTGTGTCCTGCTGTGTCCCTGCTGTGACAGGCTGTGTCCCCCTGTGTCCCCGCTGTGTCCAGCTGTGTACCCCGCTGTGTCCAGCTTTGTCCCCACTGTTTCTCGTTGTGTCCTACGCTCTGTCCCCCACTGTGTCCCGCTGTGTCCCCACTGTGTCCCGCTGTGTACCCCGCTGTGTCCAGCTTTTTCCTCGCTGTGTCTCGCTGCGTCCAACGCTCTGTCCCCCACTGTGTTCCGCTGTGTCCCCCGCTCTGTCCGGCTGTTTCCCGCTGTGTCCCACAGTGTCCCACGCTGTGTCCCGCTATATCCCGCTGTGTCCCTGCTGTGACCTGCTGTGTCCCGCTGTGTTCCCGCAGGGTCACCGCTGTTTCCTGCTGTGTTCCGTCGTGTCCTGCTATGTCCCCCGCTGTGTACCCCGCTGAGTCCCCGCTGTGTCCCCCGCTGTCTCCCGCTCTGTCCCCCGCTGTGTCTCACGCTTTGTCCCCGCTGTGTCCCACTGTGTCCTGCTGTGTCCCGCTGTGTCCCCCACTGTGTCCCTTTGTGTCCCCAGTGGTGTACCCCGCTGTGTCCCGCTGTGTTCCCGCTGTATCGACGCTGTGTCCCGCTGTGTCCCCCACTGTGTTCCCCGCTGTGTCCTGCTGCGTCCCCCGCTGTGTCCCGTTGTGTCCCACTGTGTCCCCCGCTGTGTCCTTGCTGTTTCCCTGCTGTGTCCCTGCTGTGTCCTGCTGTGTCCAGCTGTGTCCTCGCTGTGTCCCACGCTGTGTTCCGCTGTGTCCTCGCTGTGTCCCCCGATGTGTCCCTTTTTGTCGCCAGCTGTGTAACCCGCTGTGTCCCGCTGTTTCCCCATTGTGTCCTCCCTGTGTTCCCCTCTGTGTCCCGTTGTGTACCCCTCTGTGTCCCCCTCTGTGTCCTGCTGTGTCCCCCACTGTGTCCCGCTGTGTCCTCGCTGTGTCCCATGCTGTGTTCTGCTGTGTCCTCGCTGTGTCCCACGATGTGCCCCTTTGTGTCCCCAGC
>NW_012303790.1:0-3011 GCF_000151885.1 Dipodomys ordii
GTGTCATGCTCTGTCATGCTCCGTCACCGCAGTGTCCCGCTGTGTCTTGCTGAGTCCCCAAGTATGCACGCAGAGTCCCTCTGTGTACCCCGCTGTGTCCAGCTGAGTCCCCGATGTGTCACGCTGTATCCCCAGTCACCTGTAGTCCCACGAAGTGTCCTCGCTATGTCCCGCTCTGTGTCCTCGCTGTGTCCCCCGCCGTGTCCCGCTGTGTCCCGCTGTGTCCCGCTGCATCCCCGCTGTGTCCCGCTGTGTCCCCCACTGTGTCCCGCAGTGACCCCGCTGTGTCCCGCTGTGTCCCAATGTGTCCCGTGGTGTCCCGCTTTGTCCCCTGCTGTGTCCCCGGCTGAGTCTCGCTGTGTCCCCACTGTGTCCTCTCTGTGTCCCCCGCTGTGTCCTGCTCTGTTCCCTACTGTGTCTCCCGTTTTGTCCCTGCTGTGCCCCACTGTGTCCCGCTGTGTCCCGCTGTGTCCCCCACTGTGTCCCGTTGTGTCAACAGCTGTGTACCCCGCTGTGTCCCGCTGTTTCCCCGCTGTATCATCGCTGTATCGTCGCTGTGTCCCGCTGGGTCCTGCTGTGACTCTCTCTGTGTTCCCCTGTGTCCCGCTGTGTCTCCCGCTGTGTCCCTCGCTGTGTCCCCCGCTGTGTCCCGCTGTGTCCCGCTGTGTCCCCCGCTGTGTCCTTGCTGTGTCCCCTGTTGTGTCCCGCTGTGTCCTCACTGGGTAGCCCACTGTGTCCCGCTGTGTCCCCCGCTATCCCCCGCTGGGTCCCGCTGGGTCCCACAGTGTCCCCCGCTGAGTCCGGTTGTGTCACCGCTGTGTCCCGCTGTGTCCCTACTCTATCGACGCTGTGTCCCGCTGGGTCCCGCTGTGTCCTCTCTTTGTTCCCCGCTGTGTCCCGCTGTGTCCCCCGCTGTGTCTCTCGCTGTGTCCCGCTGTGTCCCCGGCTGTGTCCGGCTGTGTCCCGCTGTGTCCCGCTGTGTCCCGCAGTGTCCCCAGCTGTGTCCCGCTGTGTCACCGCTGTGTCCCGCTTTGTCCTCGCTGTGTCCCCCGCTCTATCCCGCTTTGTGCCTGCTGTGTACCCCGCTGTGTCCCTCTGTGTCCCCTGCTGTGTCCCGCTGTGTCCCCTGCTCTGTCCCCAGTGTGTCACGCTGTGTTTCGCTGTGTCCGGCTGTGTCCTCGCTCTGTCTCCCTTAGTGTCCAGCTGTGTCTTCCCTGTGGTCCCCCGCTGTGTCCCGCTGAGTCCCCTGCTGTGTCCCGCTGTGTCCCGCTGTGTCACGCTCTGTCCCCTCTGTGTCCCTCTGTGTCCAGCTCTGTCCCTGTTGTGTGTCCGCTGTGCCCCACTGTGTACCCTTCTGTGTCCAGCTGTGTCCCCTCTGTGTCCCGCTGTGTCCCTTCTCTTTCCCCCGCTGTCCACCGCTGTGTCCCCAGGCTGTGTCCCGCAGTGTCCCCGCTGTGTCCCGCTGTGTCCTACTGTTTTCCGTGGTGTCCCGCTTTTTCCCCTCTATGTCCTCTGCTGAGTCCCCTCTGTGTCCCCGCTGTGTCCAGCTGTGTCCTCGCTGTGTCCTCCGCTGTCTCCCGCTTTGTCCCACGCTGTGTCCTACTGTGTCCCACTGTGTCCCTTCTGTGTCCCCGGCTGTGTCCCGATGTGTCCCGCTGTGTCCCCCGCTGTGTCCTGCTGGGTCCCGCTGTGTCCCCGCTGTGTCCCTGCTGTGTCCCACTGTGTCCCCCGCTGTGTCCGGTTGTGTCCAGCTGTGTCCCCCGCTGTGTCCCGCTGTGTCCCCGCAGGTTCACCGCTGTTTCACGCTGTGTCCTGCTGTGTTCCGTGGTGTCCCGCTTTGTCCCCCGCTGTGTCCCCTCTGTGTCCCCTGTGTCCCCCGCTGTGTCCCACTGTGTCCCCCGCTGTGTCCCGCTGTGTCCACTGCTGTGACCCCGTTGTGCCTTGCTGTGTCCCGCTGTGTCCCGCTGTGTCCCCTGCTTTGTCCCGCTGTGTCGACGCAGTGTTCCCTCTGTGTCCTGCTGTGTCACACTGTGTCCCATGGTGTCCCGCTTTTTCCCCCGCTGTTTCCCCCGCTGAGTCCCCTTTGTGTCCCCATTGTGTCCTGCTGTGCCCCGCTGTGTCCTAGCTGTGTCCCCCGCTGTGTCCCGCTGTATCCCCGCTGTGTCCCAAGCTGTGTCCCGCTGTGTCCCGCTGTGTCCCGCTATGTTCCCGCAATGTCCCCGCTGTGTCCCGCTGTGTCCCACTGTGTCCTCGCTGTGACCCCTGCTGTGCCCCGTTGTGTCCCCAGCTGTGTACCACACTCTGTCCCGCTGTGTCCCCGTTGTAATGACGCTGTGTCCAGCTGGGTCCCGCTGTGTCCTCGCTGTGTCCCGCTGTGTACCCCTCTGTTTCCCCCGCTGTGTCCCGCTGTGTCCCGATGTGTACTGCTGTGTCCCCCGCTGAGTCCCGCTGTGTCCCCGCTGTGTCCAAATGTGTACTCGCTGTGTCCCCCGCTGTGTCCCGCTGTGTCCCCCCTGTGTCCCCCGCTGTGTCCTCAATGTGTCCCCTGCTGTGTCCCGTTGTGTCCCCCGCTGTGTCCCGCTGTGTCCCGCTGTGTCCTCGCTGTGTTCCCCGCTGTGTCCCGCTGTGTCCCCCGCTGTTTCCCCGCTGTGTCCCTCTATGTGCCCCGCTGTGTATAGCTTTGTCTCTGATGTGTCTCGCTGTGTCTCACGCTCGGCCCCCGCTGTGTCCCGCCGTGTCCCCCACTCTGTCCCGCTGTGTCCCGCTGTGTCCCCGCAGGGTCACCGCTGTTTCGCGCTGTGTCCCGCTGTGTCAGTGGTGTCCCGCTTTGTCCCCCGCTGTGTCCCAAGCTGAGTCCCCGCTGTGTCCCCGCTGTGTCCCTCTTTGTCCTCGCTGTGTCCCCCGCTGTCTCCCGCTCTGTCCCCCGCTGTGTCTCACTCTTTATTCCGTCTGTGTCCCACTCTGTCCTGCTGTGTCCCGCTGTGTGCACCACTGTGTCCCTTTGTGTCCCT
>NW_012303791.1:0-3011 GCF_000151885.1 Dipodomys ordii
TTATTTTGTGTATGTGAAGTTTATGGTAAGGGCAGTAAATTATAAAAGATACTGTAGAAGTATTAGTAATATCTTATATTATTATTAGAAATGAGAAGCTGTATTTTTAGAAGAAGCAGGAAAAGGAGAAAGCAGATGAAAGAAAGTAAGAAGTTGAAAATGAATATGGAGTTGAAGAAGATGATATGTAGTATAAGATCAAGAATTAGAAAATGAAGAAGAAGTAGAAGAAGAAGAAGAAGAAGAAGAAGATGAAGAAGAAGAAGAAGAAGAAGAAGAAGAAGAAGAAGAAGAAGAAAAACCATAAGGAGAAGAATAAGGAGAAGAATAAGGAGAAGCAGTAGAAGCAGAAGATACAGAAGCAGGAGAAGCAGAAGCAGAAGAAAAAGAATAAGCAAAAGAAGCAGAAGCAGAAGCAGTGGGAGAAGCAGAAGAAGGAGAAGGAGCAGCAGAAGGAGTAGCAGAAGCAGAAAGAGAAGCAGAAACAGAAGCAGAACAAGAAGGAGAAGCAGGAAAATCAGAAGAAGCAGAAGTAGAAGCAGAAAGAGGAGAAGAAGGAGAAGCAGAAGTAGAATCAGAAGAAACAGAAGAAGAAGAAGAAACAGAAGCAAAAGAAACAGAAGTAGGAGAAGAGCAGAAGCAGAAGCAGAAGGAGAAGCAGAAGCAGAAGGAGAAGCAGAAAGAGAAGCAGGAGAAGAAGAAGAAGCAGGAGAAGCAGAAGCAGAAGAAACAGGAGAAGCCGAAGAAGCAGAAGCAGAATCTGAAGCAGAGGGAGAAACAGAAGAAGCACAATCTGAAGCAGAAGCAGAAGAAACAGTAATAGTAGAATAAGCAGAAGCAGAAGCAGCAAGAGAAGCAGAAGAAGAAGAAGTCGGAGAAGGCGAGAGAGAAAGATTAGGAGTAGGAGAAGCAAAAGGATAAGCAGAAGCAGAAAGAGACGCAGAAGGAAAAGCAGCACGAGAAGTAGGAGAAGCAGGAGAAGCAAAAGCACGAGAAGCAGAAGATACAGAAGACGCAGAAGCAGAATGAGAAGCAGAAGGAGAAATTGAAGCAGAAGCAGAAGGAGAACCAGAAGGAGAAGCAGAAGCAGAAGGAGGAGAAGGAGAAGCAGAAAGAGAAGCAGAAAGAGAAGCAGAACGAGAAGCAGGAGAATCAGAAGCAGGAGAAGCAGAAGCAGAAGAAACAGAAGAAGGAAAAGAAGCAGAAGCAGAAGCAGAAGCAGAAACAGAAGGAAAAGCAAAAAGAAAAGCAGGAGAAGCAGAAGCAGAAGAAGCCGAAGAAGCAGAAGCAGAACCTGAAGCAGAAGGAGAAGCAGGAGGAGCAGAAGAAGCAGAATCTGGAGAAGCAGAAGGAGAAGCAGAAGCAGAAAGAGAAGCAAAAGCAGAAGGAGATGCAGAAGGAGAAGCAGAAGAAACAGAAGAAGCAGAGGCAGTAGCAGAAGAAGCAGAAGATGCAGAAGCAGGAGGAGAAGCAGAAGGAAAAGCAGAATAACGAGAAGAAGAAGGAGAAGGAGAAACAGAAGGAGAAGCAGAAAGAGAAGCAGAAGGAGGAGCAGGAGAAGGAAAAGCAGCTGGAGAAGCAGAAAGAGCAGCAGAAGGAGAAGCAGGAGAAGCAGAAACAGTAGAAGCAGAAGCAGAAGAAACAGGAGAAGGACAAGAAGCAGAAGCAGAAGGAGAAGCAGATACAGAAGGAGAAGCAGAAAGAGAAGGAGGGGAAGCAGAAGAAGCAGAAGCAGGAGAAGCAGAAACATAAGAATCCGAAGAAGCAGAAGCAGAACCTGAAGCAGAAGGAGAAGCAGAAGAAACAGAAGAAGTAGAAGCAGTAGCAGTTTTAGCAGAAGAAGAACGAGAAGCAGAAGGAAAAGCAGAAGAACAAGGAGGAGAAGGAGAAACAGAAGGAGAAGCAAAAAGAGAAGCAGGTAAAGCAGAAGAAGAAGAAGCAGAAGGAGAATCAGAAGGAGAAGCAGAAGAAGAAGAAGGAGAAGCAGAAGAAGATGCAGAAGGAGAAGCAGAAGAAGCAGAAGCAGAAGGAGAAGAAGGAAAAGCAGAAGAAGCAGAAGCAAAAGGAGAAGCAAAAGAAGGAGAAGCAGAAGCACTAGAAGAAGCATAAGGACAAGCACAAGCAGAAGGAGATGCAGAAGGAGAAGCAGGAGAAAGAGAAGAAGCAGAAGCTGAAGGAGAAGCAGAAGTAGGAGAAGGAGAAGGAGGAGAAGCAGAAGCAGAAGGAGAAGCAGAAGCGGAATGAGAAGCAGAAACAGAAGCAGGAGAAGCACAAGAAGCAGAAGCAGGAGAACCCGAAAGAGAAGAAGCAGAAGAAGCAGAAACAGAAGCAGAAGTAGAAGCAGAAGCAGAAGGAGAAGCAGCAGAACAAGTAGAACCAGAAATTCAGGCAGGACAAACAGAAGAAGCAGAAGCAGCAGCAGAAGGAGAAGCAAAAAGAGAAGCAGAAGAAGAAGAACCAGCAAAAGGAGAAGCAGCAGAAGAAGCAGAAAAACAAGCAGGAGAAGGAGAAGCAGAAAGAGAAGTAGAAGCAGAAGGAGCAGAAGAAGAAGAAGAAGAAGCATAAGAAGCAGAAGCAGGAGAAGCAGAACCAGAAGAAAAAGAAGAAGCATAAGAAGCAGAAGCAGAGGGAGAAGCAGAAGAAGGAGAAGGAGCAGCAGAAGGAGAAGCAGAAGGAGAATCAGGAGGAGAAGCAGAAGAAGGAGAAGCAGAAGCAGAAGAAGAAGCAGAAGAAGAAGCAGAAGCAGAAGAAGATGCAGAAGGAGAAGCAGGAGAAGCAGAAGAAGCAGAAGCAGAAGGAGAAGCAGAAGTAGGAGAAGGAGAAGGAGAAGGAAGGGCAGCAGAATCAATAGGAGAGGCAGAAGGAGAAACATAAGAAGAAAGAGAAGCAGAAAGAGAAGCAGTAGAAGCAGAAGAAGCAGGAAAAGCAGAAGCAGAAGAAAGAGAAGAAGAAGAAGAAGAAGAAGAAGAAGAAGAAGAAGAAGAAGAAGAAGAAGAAGAAGAAGAAGAAGC
>NW_012303792.1:0-3011 GCF_000151885.1 Dipodomys ordii
TCCCACTTTGTCTCACTGTGTCCCGCTGTGTCCTCGCTGTGTTCTCCGCTGTATCCCGATGTGTCCCCCGCTGAGTCCCCGCTGTGTCCCTGCTGTGTCCCAATGTGTCCTCGCTGTGTCCCCCGCTGTGTCCCGCTGTGTCCTCCCTGTGTCCCCCACTGTGTCCCGCTGTGTCCCGCTGTGTCCCCCGCTGTGTTCCCCGCTGTGTACCGCTGTGTCCCCCGCAGTGTCAGCGCTGTGTCCCGCTGTGTCCTCGCTGTGTCCCCCGCTGTCTCCCGCTCTGTACCCCGCTGTGTCTCAAGCTTTGTGCCTGCTGTGTCCCACTGTGTCGCGCTGTGTCCCGCTGTGTTCACAGCTGTGTACCTCGCTGTGTAACGCTCTGTCCCCGCTGTATCGACGCTGTGTCGCACAGGGTCCCGCTGTGTCCTCGCTGTGTTCCCCGCTGTGTCCCGCTGTGTCCGCCACTGTGTCCTGCTGTGTCTACGGCTGGGTCCCCGCTGTATTCCGCTGTGTCCTCGCTTTTTTACCCTCTGTGTCCCGCTGTGTCCCTGCTGTATCGACGCTGGGTCCCGCTGGGTCCCGCTGTGTTATCCCTGTGTCCCCCGCTGTGTCCCTGCTGTGTCCCCGCTGTGTCCCGCTGTGTACTGCTGTGTCCCCCGCTGAGTCCCGTTGTGTCCCTCTGTGTCCCCCGCTGTGTCCCCCGCTATGTCTTGCTGTGTCCCCCGCTGTGTCCCACTGTGTCCTTGCTGTGTCCCCCGTTGTGTGCCGCTGTGTCCTCGCTGTGTCCCCCGCTGTTTCCCACTGTGTCCTTCTGTGTCACGCTGTTTCCCCGCTGTGTCCCAGCTGTGTCCCTCTGTGTACCCCGCTGTGTCCAGCTTTGTCCCCGCTGTGTCTCGCTGTGTCCCACGCTCTGTCCCCCACTGTGTCCCGCTGTGTCCCCCGCTGTTTCCCACTGTGTCCCCCACTGTGTACCACTGTGTCCCCGCAGGTTCCCCTCTGTTTCCCGCTGTGTCCCGCTGTGTTCCGTGGTGTCCTCGCTGTGTCCCCCTGCTGTGTCCCGTTGTGTCCCGCTGTGTCCTGGCTTTGTGCCCCACTGTGTCCAGCTGTGTCCCCCGCTGTTTCCCACTGTGTCCCCCACTGTGTACCACTGTGTCCCCGCAGGTTCCCCTCTGTTTCCCGCTGTGTCGGGCTGTGTTCCGTGTTGTCCTCGCTGTGTCCCCCTGCTGTGTCCCGCTGTGTCCCGCTGTGTCCCCCACTGTGTCCCCCGCTGTGTCCCTATGTGTCCCACGCTTTGTCCTCCTTTGTCCCCGCACCTTCCCCGCTGTGTCCCGCTGTTTCCCACTGTGTTCTGTGGTGTCCCGCTTTGTCCCCCACTGTGTCCCCCGGTGAGTCGCCACTGTGTCCCCGCTTTGTCCCGCTGAGTCCTCCATGTGTCCCCCGCAGTGTCCCGCTATGTCCGGCTGTGTCCCCCGCTGTGTCCCCCGCTGTGTCCCCGCAGTGTCAGCGCTGTGTCCCGCTGTGTCCTCGCTGTGTCCCCCGCTGTCTCCCGCTGTGTCCCCCGCTGTGTCCCGCTGTGTCCCCCGCTGTGCCCTGCAGTGTCCCTCTCTGTCCCGCTGTGTCCTCGCTGTGTCCCCGCTGTGTCCCCCGCTGTCTCCAGCTCTGTCCCCTGCTGTGTCTCACGCTTTGTCCCCGCTGTGTCTCACTGCGTCCCGCTGTGTCCCTCTGTGTCCTCGCTTTGTCCCCCGCTGTGTCACGCTTTGTCACTGCTGTGTCCTGCTGTGTCCTCGCTGTGTCCCCCGCTGTGTCCCGCTTAGACCCTGCTGTGTACCCCGCTGTGTCCCGCTGTGTCCCCCACTGTGTCCCGCAGTGTCCACTGTTGTGTTTCGCTGTGTCTGGCTGTGTCCTCGCTGTGTCTGGCTGTGTCCTCTGTGTCACGCTCTGTCCCTTCTGTGTCCCTCTGTGTCCAGCTCTGTCCCCTGCTTCGTATCACGATTTGTCCTCGCTGTGTCCCACTGTGTCCCGCTCTGTCCCGCTGTGCCCCCACTGTGTCCCGTTGTGTCCACAGATGTGTACCACGCTGTGTAAGGCTGTATCCCAGCTGTATCGACGCTGTGTCCCACTGGGTCCCACTGGGTCCTCGCTGGGTCCACCGCTGTGTCCCGCTGTTTCCACTGCTGTGTCCCGCTGTGTCCCCCGATCTCTCCCCCTGTGTTCACCGCTGTGTCCCGCTGTTTCCCCCGCTGTGTCCCGCTGTGTCCTCGTTGTGTCCCCCGCTGTCTCCCGCTCTGTCCCCCGCTGTGTCTCACGCTTTGTCCCCGCTGGTTCCTGCTGTGTCCCGCAGTGTCCCCAGCTGTGTCTCGCTGTGTCACCGCTGTCCCGCTTTGTCCTCGCTGTGTCCCCCGCTGTGTCCCGCTTTGTCCTTGCTGTGTTCCCCGCTGTGTCCTGCTGTGTCGTCGCTCTGTCCTCCGCTGTGTCCCGCTGTGTCCTCTGCTGTGTCCCGCTGGGTCCCGCTGTGTCCTCGCTGTGTTCCCCGCTGTGTCCCGCAGTGTCCCCCGCTGTGTCCCCTGCTGTGTCCTCGCTGTGTCCCCCACTGTGTCCCGCTGTGTCCTTGCTGGGTCCTCCGCTGTGTCCCGCTGTGCCCCCACTGTGTCCCGCTGTGTCCTCGCTGTGTCCCCCGCTGTCTCCCGCTCTGTCCCCCGCTGTGTCTCACGCTTTGTCCCCGCTGTGTCCCACTGTGTTCCGCTGTGTCCCGCTGTGCCCCCACTGTGTCCCTTTGTGTCCACAGCTGTGTACCACGCTGTGTAACGCTGTGTCCCCGCAGTATCGACGCTGTGCCCCGCTGGGTCCCGCTGTGTCCTCGCTGTGTTCACGGCTGTGTCCCGCAGTGTCCCCCGCTGTGTCCCCCACTGTGTCCTCGCTGTGTTCCCCGCTGTGTCCCGCTGTGTCCTCGCTGGGTCCCCCACTGTGTCCCGCTGTGTCCCTCGCTGTGTCCCGCTGTGTCCCGCTCTTGA
>NW_012303793.1:0-3011 GCF_000151885.1 Dipodomys ordii
GGGGGACACCAGCGGGGATTCTCGGACGCACACCGGGGTGGCACAGGGGGGACATCGCCTTCAATCCGTGTGAAACAGTCGGTTCACAGTGGGGGAAAATGGGGGGACACAGGGGGACACAGCGGTGGAACAATAGAGTCCCAAGGTGGGAGACCAGGAGGACACAATTGGAACATAGCGGGGGACACAGGGGGGGACACAGCGGGGACACAGCGAGATACACATTGGGATACAGCGGGGATACAGCGGGACTCAGTGGGGGACACAGCAGTGCCTCAGCGGACCCCAGGGTGCGCAGCAGGGAGCACACAGTGGTACATAGCAGGGAACCATGGGGAACAAAGGGAGGACACAGCGAGAACACACTGGGTAACAGCTGGGAACAGTGGGGACTCAGTGGGGCACACAGCAGTACACAGCGGGAGACACAGCGACACACAGGGGGGGACAGAGGGATAACCCACCGGACACAGCGGGGGGAACCAGGAATGCCCCACGGGGACACAGGGGGTAACAGGTGGACACAGTGGGGACACAGCAGTACACACAGGGGTACACAGCTGGGGACACAGCGGGGTACACAGCAGGGCCAAAGAAGGACACAGCAGAACACAGAGTGGGAACCCGCGATGACACAGCGGTGCCCCAGGGGGCCCAAGGTGGCGCCATTGGGGCACACCAGTGGACACAGCGGGACACAGCGGGGGACACAGCGGGGTACACAGCAGGGACAAAGAAGGACACAGCGGAGGACACAGCGAGGACACAGCGGGACACAGCGGTGACACAGCGGGACACAGCTGGGGACACTGGGGGACACAGCGGGACACAGAGGGACACAGCAAGGACACAGAGGGACACAGCAAGGACACAGCAGGGGACAGTGGGGTACACAGCGGGACACAGCAAGGCACAACGGGACACATCGGTGGACACAGAGAGGACACAGCGGGACACAGCGGGGACACTGCGGGAATATAGCGGGACACAGCGGGTACAGAGCGGGACACAGAGGGGTCACAGAGTGGTACACAGCGGGACACATCGGGAAACAAAGCGAGGTCACAGCGGGGGACAAAGCGGGACAACACGGAACACAGTGTGACACAGCGGGACACAGCGGGACACAGCGGGGGAAACAGCGGGGAACAGCAGAGGACAGAGAGGGGACACAGCGGGACACACCGGGTACACAGTTGGACACAGCGGGGTACACAGAGGGACACAGCGGGCACACAGCGGGGAAACAGCGGGACACAACGGGACACAGCGGGGACACAGTGGGACACAGCGGGACAATGCGGCAGACATAGCGGGACACAGCAGGCACACAGCGGGGACACAGCGGGGGACACAGCGGGACACAGCCGGAAACACAGCGAGGACACAGCGGGACACAGCGTCGATACAGCGGGGACACAGCGTTACACGGCGTGGTACACAGCTTTGGACACAACGGGACACAGTGGGGGCACAGCCGGACACAGCGGACACAGTGGGACACAGCAGGGACAAAGCGTGAGACACAGCGGGGGACAGAGAGGGAGAAAGCAGGGGACACAGCGAGGACACAGAGGGACACAGCAGTGACACAACGGGGACTCAGCGGGGGACACAGCTGGACACAGCGGGTGACACAGTGGGACACAGCGGGGGACACTGCGGGACACAGTGTGGGACAGAGCGTGGGACACAGCGAGACACAGCGGGTACAAAGCTGGACACAGCGGGGTACACAGAGGGACACAGCAGGGACAAAGCGGGACCCAGCGGGACACAGCGTCGATACAGCCGGGACAAAGCGTTAAACAGCAGGGTACACAGTTGGGGACACAGAGGGTCACAGTGGGGCACACAGCGGGACCCAGCGGGACACAGCGTCGATACAGCGGGCACACAGCGGGACACAGCGGGGTACACAGCTGGGGACACAATGGGACACAGCAGGGGACACAGCGAGGACACAGTGGAACACAGCGGGACACAGCTTGGGACACAGCGGGGACACAGCGGGACACAGCGGGGGACAGAGCGAGGACACAGCGGGATAGAGCGGGACACAGCGTGGGACAAAGTGGGAGACAGCGGGGAACACAGCGGGACACAGCGGGGGACACTGCGGGACACAGTGTGGGACAGAGCATGGGACACAGCGAGACACAGCGGGGACAAAGCTGGACACAGCGGGGTACACAGAGGGACACAGCAGGGACACAGAGGGAAACAGTGTGACACAAAAGGACACAGCTGGACACAGCGGGGTCACAGGCGGGACACAGCGGGCACACAGCGGGGACACAGCGGGACACAGTGGGGACAGAGCGGGACACAGTCGGACACAACGGGACACAGCGGGGGACACAGCTGGACACAGAGGGGGACACAGCGAGGACACAGCGGGACACAGCGGGGGACACAGCGAGGACACAGTGGTGGACACAACGGGGGACACAGCGAGACACAGCGGGGAACACAGCGAGGACACAGCGGGAAACAGCGGGACACAGCGTCAAAACAGAGGGGACTCAGCGGGGGACACAGCGGGGGACACAGCGGGGGACAAAGTGGGACACCACGGGACACAGTGTGACACAGCGGGACACAGCGGGGACACTGCGGAGACACAGCAGGACAAAGCGGGGGACAAAGCGGGACACAGCGGAACACAGCGGGGGACACAGCGGGGTACAGCTGAGACAGAGATGGGCCACAGCGGGACACAGCGGTGACACAGCTGGACACTGCGGGGTACACAGCGGGACACAGCGGGCACACAGCTGGGGACACAGCGGGGACAAAGTGAGACACCACGGGACACAGCGAGGACACAGCGGGAAACAGCGGAACACAGCGGGGGACAAAGCAGGATGAAGCGGGGGACATAGCGGGACACAGCGGCACACAGTGGGGGACACAGCGGGGGACCGCGGAGACAGAGATGGGCCACAGGGGGACACAGCGGTGACATAGCTGGACACAGCGAGTACACAGCGGGACACAGCGGGCACACC
>NW_012303794.1:0-3011 GCF_000151885.1 Dipodomys ordii
ACTCAATTGTGGACTCAGCATTACATAGCTGTTCACAGCGAGTATTAGTATTAACCTATGGGAATCAACCATGGATAAATAGTATAAATTGGTCAAAACGGAGACACACCAGGGAAATAAGGGGGGGAACAGAGTTTACACAGCGGGACCCAGCGGGAACCAATCTGGTTACAGCAGGGACACACCGGGACACAGAGGGTAAAAAAGCTAGGACACAGCGGATCTCAACGGGGACACAACCGTAGACACAAGGGTACACAATGGAGGACACAGCGGGACACAGCGGGGAATCCAGCGTGGACACAGCGGGACCCTGTGGGGCACAGAGTGGATCCAGCGGGGGCAGACAGTGACACAGCGAGGTACACATGTGTGAACAAAGCTGGATACAGCGGGACCCAATGGGTCCCAGCAGACATAAACCTTTATGCACACAGGGGTACAGAGCTGGAGACAGCGGGGGACAGTGGGAGGACACAGCGGGACACAGCGCTGACACTGCGGGGGACACAGCGGTACACAGCGGGGAACACAGCGGGGGACACAGGGAGGGCACAGCGGGACACAGCGGGGGACACAGCGAGGACACATTGGGACACAGTGAGACACAGCGGGACACAGCGGGGGACACAGCGGGACACAGCGGGGAACACAGGGAGGACATAGCGGGACCCAGCGGGACCCAGCGCCGTTACAACGGGGACACAGCGGGACACAGCGGGGTGCACAGCTGGGGACACAACGGGACACTCGGGGGACACAGCGAGGACACAGCGGGACACAGCAGGGACACTGCGGGAACATAGTGGGACACAGCGGCGACACAGATGGGACTCAGCGGGACAAAGCGGGGGACACAGCGGGACACAGCGGGACACAGCTAGGGACACAGCGGGGACAAAGCGGCAGACAGCCGGGGACACAGCGAGGACACAGCGGGACACAGCGGCGACACAGATGGGACTCAGCGGGACAAACCGGGGGACACAGCGGGACACAGCGGGACACAGCGGGGGACACAGCGGGGGACAGCGGAGACAGAGAGGGGCCAAAGCGAGACACAACGGTGACACAGCTGGACACAACAGAGTACACAATGGGACACAGCGGGCACACAGCGGGGACACAGCGGGACATAGCGGGACAAAGCGGAACACAGTGGGTGTCACAGCGGGACACATCAGGGGACCCAGCGAGGACACAGCGGGACACAGCGGGAGACAGAGCTGGGGACACAGCGGGACACAGCGGGGAACATATCGAGGACACAGCGGGACCCAGCAGGAGACAGCGTCGATACAGCAGGGACACAGCGGGACACAGCGGGACACAGCGGGACGCAGCTGGGGACACAGCGGGGACACAGTGGGACACAGCGGAACACAGCGAGGGACAAAGCGGGAGACAGCGGGGGACACAGCGAGGACAGAGGGGGACACAGCGGCGACACAGAGGGGACTCACCGGGGGGCACAGCGTGGGACAAAGTGGGATACCACGGGACACAGTGTTACACAGAGGGACACAGCGGGGACACTGCGGGACACAGCAGGACAAAGCGGGGGACACAGCGGGACACAGCGGGCCACAGCGGGGGACCCAGCGGGGGACAGCGGAGACAGAGAGTGGCCACAGCGAGACACAGCGGTGACACAACTGGACACAGCGGGATACACAGCGGGACAGAGCGGGCACACAGCGGGGACACAGCGGTACACAGCGGGACACAGCGGGGACACAGTGGGACACAGCGGGACAAAGCGGGAGACACAGCGGGACACAGCAGGCACACAGCGGGGACACAGCGGGACACAGCGGGACACAGCGGGGACAAAGCGGGACACAGCTGGACGCAGCGGGACACAGCGGTGGACACAGCGACACACAGTGGTGGTCCCAGTGAGGACACAGCAGGACATAGCAGGGACACAGCGAGGACACAGATGGGGACACAGCGGTGGACACAGCGAGACACAGCGGGGAACACAGCGAGGACAGAGCGGGACAAAGCGGGACACAGCGTCGATACAGCGGGGACACAGCGTTACACCGCGTGGTACACAGCGTGGTACACAGCTGTGGACACAACGGGACACAGTGGGGGCACAGCCAGACACAGCCGGACACAGTGGGACACAGCGGGGACAAAGCGTGAGACACAGCGGGGGACAGAGAGGGAGACAGTAGGGGACTCAGCGACGACACAGCGGCACACAACGGGACACAGCGGGAAACAGAGGTGAACCTGCGGGGACACAGCGGGACACAGCGGGACACAGCGGGACACAGCGGGACACAGCAGGGGGACACAGCGAGGACATCACGGAACACAGCGGGACACAGCGGGAAACAGAAGTGAACCTGCGGGGACACGGCGGGACACAGTGGGGGACACAGTGGGAAACAGCGGGGGACACAGCTGGACACAGTGGGGGACAGAGTGTGGGACACAGTGAGACACAGCGGGGACAAAGCTGGACACAGCGGGGTACACAGAGGGACACAGCGGGGACACAGAGGGGAAACAGCGTGACACAGCAGGACACAGCGGGAAACAGCCGGGGACACAGCAAGGACACAGCGGCACACAACGGGGGACACAGCAAGGACACAGTGGGACACAGCGGGGGACACAGCGAGACATAGCGGGGTTGCAGGGAGGACACAGCGGGACACAGCGGGGGACATAGCGAAGACATATTGGGACACAGCGGGGACACAGGGGGACTCAGCGGGGGACACAGCAGTACACAGCGGGACACAGCGGGACACAGCGGGGACACAGCAGGGACACAGCGGGGGACACAGCGGGACACAGCGGGGGACACAGGGAGGACACAGCGGAACCCAGCGGAACACAGTGTCGATACAGCAGGGACACAGCGGGACACAGCGGGGAAAAAAGCGAGGACACATCGGAACACAGCGTGGGACACAGCGAGGACACAGCGGGACACAGCGGGACACAGCGGGGACACAGCCGTAGACAGAGCAGGACACAGTGGCGGACAG
>NW_012303795.1:0-3011 GCF_000151885.1 Dipodomys ordii
CCTACTGTGTCCGCTATGTTCCCACAGTGTCCCCGCTGTGTCCCGCAGTGTCGCGTGGTGTCCCGCTTTTTCCCCCGCTGTGTACCCCAGGGAGTCCCCGCTGTGTCCCCGCTATGTCCCGCTGTGTCCTCCCTGTGTCCCCCGCTGTGTCCCGCTGTGTCCCCCGCTGTGTCCCGTTGTGTCTACTGCTGTGTCCCTGCTGTGTCCCGCTGTGTTCCGCTGTGTCCCGCTGTGACCTGGCTTTATCCCCGCTGTGTCCCACTGTGTCCCGCTGTGTACCGTTGTGTCCCGTTGTGTCCCGCTGTGTCCCCCGCTGTGTCCCGCTGTGTCCTCGCTGTGTCCCACGCTGTGTTCGGCTGTGTCCTCGCTGTGTCCCCCGCTGTGTCCCTGCTGTGTCCCGCTGTGTCCCCGCTGTGTCACACTGTGTCCCGTGGTGTCCTGCTTTGTCCAACGCTGTGTCCCATGCTGAGTCCCTTCTGTGTCCCCGCTGTGTCCCACTGTGTCCTCGCTGTGCCCCCGCTGTCTCCCGCTTTGTCCCACGCTGTGTCCCGCTGTGTCCTCGCTGTGTCCCGCTGTGTCCCCGCTTTGTCCCCCGCTGTGTCCCACTGTGTCCCGCTGTGTACCCTACTGTGTCCCGCTATGTCCCCGCTGTGTCCCCTGCTGAGTCCCCTCTGTGTCCCCACTATGTTCCGGTTGGGTCCCGCTGTGTCCCCCGCTGTGTCCCTGCTGTGTCCCTGCTGTGTCCCCGCTGTGTCCCGCTGTGTCCCGCTGTGTCCTCTCTGTGTCCTGCTGTATCAACGCTGTGTCATGCTTGGTCCCACTGTGTCCTCCCTGTGTTCCCAGCTGTGTCCTGCTGTGTCTCCGCTGTGTGCCCGCTGTGTCCCGCTGTGTACTCTGTTGTGTCCAGCTGTGTCACCTCTGTGTCCCGCTGTGTCCTCGCTGTGTCCCCCGCTGTGTTCTTCTGTGTCCTCGCTGTGTCCCCCGGTGTGTCCGGTTGTGTCCACAGCTGTGTACCCCGCTGTGTCCCGCTGTGTGCCCGCTGTATCGACGCTGTGTCCCGCTGGGTCCCTCTGTGTCCTCGCTGTGTCCCCCGCTGTGTCCCGCTGTGTCCCGCTGTGTCCTCGCTGTGTCCCGCTGTGTCCGCGCTGTGTCCCAAGCTGTGTCCCGCTGTGTCGCGCTGTGTACCCCGCTGTGTCCCACTATGTTCCCACAGTGTCCCCGCTGTGTCCCGCTGTGTCCCACTGTGTCCTCGCTGTGTCCCCCGCTGTGTCCCGTTGTGTCCCCAGCTGTGTACTGCGCTGTGTCCCGCTGTGTCCCTGCTGTATCGACACTGTGTCCCGCTGGGTCCCGGTGGGTCCTCCCTGTGTTCCCCGCTGTGTCCTGCTGTGTCCCCCGCTGTGTCCCGCTGTGTCTACTGCTGTGTCCCCGCTATGTCCCACTGTGTCTCGCTGTGTCCCGCTGTGTATTCGCTGTGTCACCCGCTGTGTTCTGCTGTGTCCTCTCTGTGTCCCCCGCTGTGTCCCGTTGTGTCCCCAGCTGTGTACCCTGCTGTGTCCCGCTGTGTTCCCACTGTCTTGACGCTGTGTCCCGCTGGGTCCCGCTGTGTCCTCGCAGTGTTCCTCGCTGTGTTCCCCGCTGGGTCCCGCTGTGTGCCCCTCTGTGTCCCCCGCTGTGTCCTGCTGTATCACGCTGTGTACTGCTGTGTCTCCCGCTGAGTCCCGCTGTGTCCCCGCTGTGTCCCCATGTGTCCTCTCTGTGTCCCCCGCTGTGTCTTGCTGTGTCCCCTCTTTGTCCCCCGCTGTGTCCCGATATGTCCCGCTGTGTCCTCGCTGTGTCCCCTGCTGTGTCCCGTTGTGACCCCGCTGTGTACCCCACTGTGTCCCTGCAGTGTCCACACTGTGTCCCACTGTGTCATGGTGTCCTGCTTTGTCCCCCGCTGTGACCCCGCTGAGTCCCCTCTGTGTCGCTGCTGTGTCCTGCTGTGTCCTCGCTGTGTCCCCTGCTGTCTCCCGCTTTGTCCCACGCTGTGTCCCGCTGTATCCAGCTGTGTCCTCGCTGGGTCCCCCGCTATGTCCCGCTGTGTCCCCGCTGTGTCCCAAGCTGTTTCCGGCTGGGTCCCGCTGTGTCCCGCTGTGTCCTCGCTGTGTCTTTGCTGTTTCCCCTGCTATGTTCCCGCAGTGTCCCCGCTGTGTCCCGCTGTGTCCCGCTGTGTCCTTGCTGTGTCCCCCGCTGTGTCCTGTTGTGTCCCCAGGTGTGTACCCCGCTGTGTCCCGCTGTGTCCCCGCTGTATCGACGCTGGGTCCCGCTGGGTCCCGCTGTGTCCTCGCTGTGTTCCCCGCTGTGTCCCGCTGTGTCCCCGCTGTGTGCCCGTTGTGTCCCGCTGTGTACTCTGTTGTGTCCAGCTGTGTCACCGCTGTCGTCCGCTGTGTTCTCGCTGTGTCCCCTATTTGTCCCTTTGTGTCCCTGGCTGTGTACCCCGCTGTTCCCCGCTGTGTCCCCGCTGTTTCGACGCTGTGTCCTGCTGTGTCCCGCTGGGTCCTCGCTTTGTTCCCCGCTGTGTCCCACTGTGTACCCCTCTTTGTCCCCCGCTGTGTCCCTCTGTGTTCCGCTGTGCACTGCTGTGTCCCCCCCTGAGTCCCGCTGTGTCCCCGATGTGTCCCAATGTGTCGTCGCTGTGTCCCCCGCTGTGTCCCGCTCTGTCGCCGCTGTGTCCCAAGCTGTGTCTTGCTGTGTCCCGCTGTGTACCCCGAGGTTTCCCGCTATGTTCCTACAGTGTCCCCGCTGTGCCACGCTGTATCCCCCCTGTGTCCCCCGCTGTGTCCCGCTGTGTCCTGCTGTGTCCCCCGATGTGTCCCCCGCTGTGTCCCGCTGTGTCCAACGCTCAGTCCTGCTGTGTCCCGCTGTGTCCCCCGCTGTGTAACGCTGTGTCCCTGCAGGCTCACCACTGTTTCCTGCTGTGTTTCGGTGATTTCCGTGGTGTCCGGCTTTGTCCCCGCTGTGTCCCCCGCTTA
>NW_012303796.1:0-3010 GCF_000151885.1 Dipodomys ordii
CATTCTCCTACTTCTGCTTCTCCTTCAGCTTCTGCTTCTTCTGCTTCTCCTGCTTCTCCTTCTGCATCTCCTTCTGCTTGTGCTTGTCCTTATGCTTCTTCTTCTGCCTCTGCTTCTCATTCTCCTTCTTTTGCTTCTCCTTTTGCTTCTGCTTCTTCTGCTTTTCCTGCTTCTCCTTCTGCTTCTGCTTCTTCTGCTTCTCCTTCTGCATCTTCTTCTGCTTCTGCTTCTCCTTCTCTTTCTTCTGCTTCTCCTTCTGATTCTCCTTGTGCTTCTTCTTCTTTTGCTTTACCTGCTTCTCTTTCTGCTTCTCCTTCTGCTTCTCCTTCTGTTTCTCCTTCTCCTTCTTGTTCTTCTGCTTTTCCTACTGATTTTCCTTCTGCTTCTGCTACAACTGCTACTGTTTCTACTTCTTCTATTTCTTCTGCTTCTCCTTCTGCTTTTGATTCTCTTTCTGCTTCTACTTCTCCTTCTGCTTCTCATTCTGCTTCTCCAGATTCTGATTCTTCTGCTTCTCCTGCTTCTCCTTCTGCTTCAGGTTCTGCTTCTGCTTCTTCGGATTCTTATGCTTCTGCTTCTCCTGCTTCTGCTTCTTCTGCTTCCCCTCCTTCTCTTTGTGCTTCTCCTTCTGCTTCTGCTTCTTGTCCTTCTCCTGTTTCTTCTGCTTGTTCTTCTCCTGTTTCTGCATTTCCTGCATCTCCTTCTGCTGCTCTTTCTGTTTCTCCTGCTGCTTTTCCTTCTACTGCTCCTTCTTCTGCTTCTCTTTCTGCTTCTACTCCTGTTTCTCCTTCTCCTTCTCCTTCTACTTCTTCTGCTTTTCCTTCTGCTTCTCCTTCTGCTTCTGAATCTTCTGCTTCTTCTGCTACTGCCTCTGCTTCTTCTGTTTCTTCTGCTTCTCCTTCTGCTTTTGCTTCTCTTTCTGCTTCTGCTTCTCCTTCTGCTTCTCCAGATTCTGCTTCTTCTGCTTCTCCTGCTTCTCCTTCTGCTTCTGCTTCTTCTGCTTCTCCTGCTTCTCCTTCTGCATCTTCTTCTGCTTCTCTTTCTCCTTCTCCTTCTTCTGCTTCTCCTTCTGATTCTCCTTCTGCTTCTTCCTCTTCTGCTTTTACCTGCTTCTCTTTCTGCTTCTCCTTCTACTTCTCCTTCTGTTTCTCCTTCTTCTTCCTGTTTTTCTGCTTTTCCTTCTGCTTCTGCTACACCTGCTACTGCTTCTACTTCTTCTGTTTCTTCTGCTTGTCCTTCTGCTTTTGATTCTCTTTCTGCTTCTGCTTCTCCTTCTGCTTCTCATTCTGCTTCTCCAGATTCTGCTTCTTCTGCTTCTCCTGCTTCTCCTTCTGCTTCAGGTTCTGCTTCTGCGTCTTCGCATTCTTATGCTTCTGCTTCTCCTGCTTCTGCTTCTTCTGCTTTCCCTCCTTCTCTTTCTGCTTCTCCTTCTGTTTCTGCTTCTCCTTCTGCTTCTGCTTCTTGTCCTTCTCCTGTTTCTTCTGCTTCTGCTTCTCCTGTTTCTGCATCTCCTGCTTCTCCTTCTGCTTCTCTTTCTGCTTCTCCTGCTGCTTTTCCTTCTCCTGCTCCTTCTTCTGCTTCTCTTTCTGCTTCTCCTTCTGTTTCTCCTTCTCCTTCTCCTTCTCGTTCTTCTGCTTTTCCTTCTGCTTCTTCTTCTGCTTCTACATCTTCTGCTACTGCCTCTGCTTCTTCTGTTTCTTCTGCTTCTCCTTATGCTTCTCCTTCTGCTTTTGCTTCTCTTTCTGCTTCTGCTTCTCCTTCTGCTTCTCCAGATTCTGCTTCTTCTGCTTCTCCTGTATCTCCTTATGCTTCAGGTTCTGCTGCTGTTTCTTCGGCTTTTTCTGCTTCTGCTTCTCCTGCTGCTGCTTCTTCTGCTGCTCCTGCTTCTATTTCTGCTTTTCCTTCTGTTTCTGCTTCTCCTTCTGCTTCTGCTTCTTCTCCTTCTTATGTTTCTTCTGCTTCTGCTTCTCCTGCTTCTCGTTGTGCTTCTCTTTCTGCTTCTCTTTCTGCTTCTCCTTCTCCTTCTCCTTCTTCTGCTTCTCCTTCTCCTTCTGCTTCAATTTCTCCTTCTGCTTCTCATTCTGCTTCTGCGTCTTTTGTCTCTTCTGCTTCTCTTGCTTCTGCTTCTCCTGCTTCTACTTCTCGTGCTGCTTCTCCTTCTGCGTCTCTTTCTGCTTCTGCTTATCCTTTTGCTTCTCCTACTCCTAATCCTTCTCTTTCGCCTTTTCCTTCTTGTTCTTCTGCTTGTCCTGGTGCTTCTGCTTCTGCTTATTCTACTATTTCTGTTTCTTCTGCTTCTGCTTCAGATTGGGCTTCTTCTGTTTCTCCTTCTGCTTCAGATTCTGCTTCTGCTTCTTCGGCTTCTCCTGTTTCTTCTGCTTCTGCTTCTCCTGCTTCTTCTGGTTCTCCTGCTTCTCTTTCTTCTTCTCCTTCTGCTTCTGCTTCTCCTTCTGCTTCTGCTTCTGCTCTTCTCCTTCTTCTGTTTCTTTTGCTTCTGTTTCTTCTGCTACTTCTTCTTCTGTTTCTTCTGATTCTACTTCTGCTTCTCCTTCTTCTCCTTCTCTTTCTGCTTCTTCTGATTCTCCTGCTTCTCCTTCTTGTTCTCCTACTGTTTCTGCTTCTCTTTCTGCTTCTGCTTCTCCTTCTGCTGCTCCTTCTCCTTCTTCTGCTTCTCCCACTGCTTCTGCTTCTGCTTCTTTTGCTTATTCTTTTACTTCTGCTTCTGCTTCTCCTGCTTCTGCTTCTTCTGCTTCTACTCCTTCTCCTTATACTTCTCCATATGCTTCTCCTTATGCTTCTCCTTATGCTTCTTCTTCTTCTTCTTCGTCTTCTTCTCTTTCTTCTGCTTCTGCTTTTCCTGCTTCTTCTGCTTCTACTGCTTCTCTTTCTGCTTCTCATTCTGCTTCTGCTTCTCTTTCTGCTTCTCCTATTGCTTCTGCGGCTCTTCTTCTCGTCGTCTTCTACTTCTCTTCTGCTTCTGCTTCTTTCTGCTTCTCCTGCTTCTCCTTTC
>NW_012303797.1:0-3010 GCF_000151885.1 Dipodomys ordii
TTCTCCTGCTTCTCGTTCAGCTTCTCTTCGTCGGCTTCTCTTTCTATTTCTGCTTCTGCTTCTTCTGATTCTGATTCTTCTCCTTCTGCTTCTGCGTCTTCTGCATTTCCTGCTTCTCCTTCTGCATCTCCTTCTGCTTGTGCTTTGCCTTCTGCTTCTTCTTCTGCTCCGGCTTCTCCTTCTCCTTCTTCTGCTTCTCCGTCAGCTTCTGTTTCTTGTGCTTTTCCTGCTTCTCCTTCTGCGTCTCCTTCTATTTCTCCTTCTCGTTCTTCTGCTATTCCTTCTGCTTCTCTTTCTGCTTCTGCATCTTCAGCTTCTTCTGCTACTGATTCTGCTTCTTCTGTTTCTTCTGCTTCTCCTTCTGCTTTTGCTTCTCTTTCTGCTTCTGCTTCTCCTTCTGGTTCTCCTTCTTCTTCTCCAGATTCTGCTTCTTCTGCTTCTCCTGCTTCTCCTTCTGCTTTAGGTTCTGCTTTTGCTTCTTCGGCTTCTTCTGCTTCTTTTTCTGCTTCTCCTTCTGTTTCTGCTTATCTTTCTGCTTCTGCTTCTTCTCCTTCTTCTATTTCTTCTGATTCTGCTTCTCCTGCTTCTGCTTCTCCTGCTTCTCCTTCTGTTTCTCTTTATGCTTCTCCTTCTGCTTCTCCTTCTTCTGCTTCTACTACTGCTTCTGCTTCTCCTTCTGCTTCTGCATCTTCTGCTTCTTCTGCTACTGCCTCTGCTTCTTCTGTTTCTTCTGCTTCTCCTTCTGCTTCTCCTTCTGCTTTTGCTTCTCTTTCTGCTTCTGCTTCTCCTTCTGCTTCTCCAGATTCTGCTTCTTCTGCTTCTCCTCTATCTCCTTGTGCTTCAGGTTCTGCTTCTGCTTCTTCGACTTCTTCTGCTTCTGCTTCTCCTGCTGCTGCTTCTTCTGCTGCTCCTGCTTCTATTTCTGCTTTTCCTTCTGTTTCTGCTTCTCCTTCTGCTTCTTCTCCTTCTTATGTTTCTTCTGCTACTGCTTCTCCTGCTTCTGCTTCTCCTGCTTATCGTTGTGCTTCTCTTTCTGCTTCTCTTTCTGCTTCTCTTTCTGCTTCTCTTTCTGCTTCTCCATCTCCTTCTCCTTCTTCTGCTTCTCCTTCTGCTTCTACATCTTCTGCTACTGCCTCTGCTTCTTCTGTTTCTTCTGCTTCTCCTTAAGCTTCTCCTTCTGCTTTTGCTTCTCTTTCTGCTTCTGCTTCTCCTTCTGCTTCTCCAGATTCTGTTTCTTCAGCTTCTCCTGTATCTCCTTATGCTTCAGGTTCTGCTTCTGTTTCTACCGCTTCTTCTGCTTCTGCTTCTCCTGCTGCTGCTTCTTCTGCTGCTCCTGCTTCTATTTCTGCTTTTCCTTCTGTTTCTGCTTCTCCTTCTGCTTCTGCTTCTTCTCCTTCTTATGTTTCTTCTGCTACTGCTTCTCCTGCTTCTGCTTCTCCTGCTTATCGTTGTGCTTCTCTTTCTGCTTCTCTTTCTGCTTCTCTTTCTGCTTCTCTTTCTGCTTCTCCATCTCCTTCTCCTTCTTCTGCTTCTCCTTCTGCTTCTCCTTCTCCTTCTGCTTCAATTTCTCCTTCTGCTTCTCCTTCTGCTTCTGCGTCTTCTGTTTCTTCTGCTTCTCTAGCTTCTGCTTCTCCTGCTTCTACTACTTCTCGTGCTGCTTCTCCTTCTGCGTCTCTTTCTGCTTCTGCTTATCCTTTTGCTTCTCCTACTCCTAATCCTTCTGTTTGGCCTTCTCCTTCTTCTTCTTCTGCTTTTCCTGCTGCTTCTGCTTCTGCTTATTCTACTATTTCTGTTTCTTCTGCTTCTTCTTCAGATTGTGCTTCTTCTGTTTCTCCTGCTTCAGATTCTGCTTCTGCTTCTTCGGCTTCTCCCGTTTCTTCTGCTTCTGCTTCTTCTACTTCTCCTGCTTCTCTTTCTGCTTCTCCTTCTGCTTCTCCTTCTGCTTCTGCTTCTGCTCTTCTCCTTCTTCTGTTTCTTTTGCTTCTGTTTCTTCTTCTTCTTCTTCTTCTGTTTCTTCTGATTCTACTTCTGCTTCTCCTTCTTCTCCTCTTTCTGCTTCTACTTCTGCTTCTTCTGCTTCTCCTTCTTGTTCTCCTTCTGTTTCTGCTTGTCTTTCTGCTTCTGCTTCTCCTTCTGCTGCTCCTTCTCCTTCTTCTGCTTCTCCCACTGCTTCTTCTTCTGCTTCTTTTGCTTATTCTTTTTCTTCTGCTTCTGCTTCTCCTGATTCTGCTTCTTCTGCTTCTACTGCTTCTCCTTACGCTTCTCCTTATGCTTCTTCTTCTTCTTCTTCTTCTTCTTCTTCTTCTTCTTCTTCTTCTTCTTCTTCTTCTTCTTCTTCTTCTTCTTCTTCTTCTTCTTCTTCTTCATCTTCTTCTCTTTCGTCTGCTTCTGCTTTTCCTGCTTCTTCTGCTTCTACTGCTTCTCTTTCTGCTTCTCATTCTGCTTCTTCTTCTCCCTCTGCTTCTCCTATTGCTTCTGCTGCCTTTCCTTCTCCTTCTCCTTCTCCTACTTCTGCTTCTCCTTCTGCTTCTGCTTCTTCTGCTTCTACTGCTTCTCCTTCTGCATCTTCTTCTCCTTCTGCTTCTCCTTCTGCTTCTCCTTTTGCTGCTCCTTCTCCGTCTTCTCCTACTCCCTCTGATTCTGCTTCTTACACTTATTCTTATGATTCTGCTTCTAATGCTTCTCCTTATGCTTCTCCTTCTCCTCCTCCTCCTCCACCTCCTCCTCCTTCTTCTTCTTCTTCTTCTTCTTCTTCTTCTTCTTCTTCTTCTTCTTCTTCTTCTTCTTCTTCTTCTTCTTCTTCTTCTTCTTCTACTTCTTCTTCTTCTTCTTCTTCTTCGTCTTCTTCATCTTCTTCATCTTCTTCATCTTCTGCATGATCTCCTTCATCTCTTTCTTCTGCTTCAGTGTTCCTTCTTCATCTGCTACTACAGCTTCACCATACTGCTTCAAATTCTGCTACAGCTTCGACATCTGCTTATGCTATTGCTTCTGCTGAGCTTCCTTCTCC
>NW_012303798.1:0-1093 GCF_000151885.1 Dipodomys ordii
CAGCGGGACACAGCGGGACACAGCAGGACACAACGGGGCACACAGCGGGACACAACAGAACACAGCAGGACACAAGGGGAAACAGCAGTGACCCTGCGGGGACACAGCGGGACACAGCGGGGGACACAGCGGGACACAGCGGGGGACACAGCGGAACACAGTGTGGGACAGAGCGTGGGACACAGCGAGACACAGCGGGGACAAAGCTGGACACAGCGGGACACAGCGGGGACACAGCGGGGACACACAGGGACACTGAAGGTCACAGCAGGGACACAGCGGGACACAGCGGGACACAGCTTGACACAGCGAGGACACAGCGGGGCACAGTGGGGAAAAAATTGGGTCAGAGCAGGGACGCAGCAGTGGACACAGAGGCACACAGCTGGGGACACAGCGGAACACAGCGTGGGACACAGCGGGGGACACAGCGGGACACAGTGGGACACAGCGGGGGACACAGGGGGGACACAGTGGGACACAGCGGGGACACAGAGGACTCAGCGGGAGACAAGCAGTACACAGCATTACACAGCGGGGACACAGGAGGGACACAGCGGGGGACACAGCGGGACACAGCGGGGGACACAGCGGGACACTATGGGACATATCGGGGAACAAAGCAGGCACAGTGGGGAACACAGCGGGGGAAACAGCGGGACACAATGGGGAACACAGCGAGGACTCAACGGGACACAGCGGGACACAGCGTCGATACAGCTGGGACACAGCGGGACACAGCGGGTTACACAGCTGGGGACACAAAGGGACACATCGGGGGACACAGCGAGGACACAGCGGAACACAGCGTGGGACACAGCGAGGACATAGCAGGACACAGCGGGACACAGCGGGGACACAGCAGGGACACAGCAGGGACACAGCATGGGACACAGCGGGACACAACGGGACACAGCGGGGAATCACAGCATGACACAGCGGGGGACACAGCGGGGGACACAGCGGGACACAACGGGGAACACAGTGAGGACACAGCGGGATCAAGGTGGGACACAGCGTCGATACAGTGGGGACACAGCGGGACACACGGGGTACACAGCTGGGGACACAACGGGACACAGTGGGGGGGAAC
>NW_012303799.1:0-1917 GCF_000151885.1 Dipodomys ordii
CAGCGGGGGACACAGCAGGACACAACGGGACACATCGGGGGACACAGCAGGACACAGCGTGGGACCCAGCGGGACCCAGCGGGACACAGCGTCGATAGAGCGGGGACACAGTGTTACACAGCGGGTTACACAGCTGGGGACACAAAGGGACACAGTTGGGGACACAGCGGGACACAGCGGGACACAGCAGGGACACAGCGGGGACTCAGCGGGGGACACAGCGGGGGACAAAGCGGGACACCACGGGACACAGTGGGACACAGCGGGACACAGCGGGTTACACAGCTGGGGACACAACGGGAAACAGCGGGGGACACAGAGGGACACAATGGGACACAGCTGGGACAAAGCGGGGGACATAGAGGGGGACAGACCGGGACACCACGGAACACAGCGGGACACAGCGAGAAACAGCGGTGACCCTGCGGGGAACAGCGGGACACAGCGGGGGACACAGCGGGACACAGCGGGGGACACAGCAGAACACAGTGGTGGACAGAGCGTGGGACACAGCGAGACACAGCGGGGACCAAGCTGGACACAGCAGGATACACAGCCGGACACGGCGGGGACACTGCAGGGACACAGCGGGACACAGCGGGTCCCAGCATGGACACAGCGGGACACAGCGGGACATAGCGGGGGACACAGCGGAACACAGCGTGGGACACAGCGAGGACACAGCGGGACACAGCGGGACACAGTGGGGACACAGCAGGAGACACAGCAGGACCCAGTGGGGGACACAGCGGGACACAGCGGGGGACACAGGGAGGACACAGCGGGACACAGCAGGGACACAGCGGGGACTCACCGGGTGACTCAGCGGGGGCCTAACTGGGACACTACGGGACACAGTGGGACACAGCGGGACACAGCGGGGGACACAGCGGGATACAGTGGGACACATTGGGGCAAAGCGTGAGACACAGCGGGGAACATTGCGGGAGACAGCGGGGGACACAGCGAGGACACAACAGAACACAGCGGGACACAGCGGGAAACAGCGTTAACCCTGCGGGGACACAGCGGGACACAGCGGGGGACACAGCGGAACACAGTGGGGGAGAGCGTGGGACACAGCGAGACACAGCCGGGACAAAGCTGGACACAGCGAGGCCACAGCGGGGACACACAGGGACACTGAGGGTCACAGCAGGGACACAGCGGGACACAGCGGGACACAGCAGGACACTGCGGGGGACACAGCGGGACACAGCTGGGGACACAACGAGCACACAGCGGGAAACAGTGGGGGACACAGCAAGGAGATAGCGGGACACAGCGGGGAAAAAGTGGGACACAGCGGGGACACAGCAGTGGACACAGCGGGACACAGCGATGGACACAGCGGGGCACACAGCGGGACACATTGGGACACAGCGTGGGACACAGGGGGGACACAGCGGGACACAGCGGGGACACAGCGGGACTCAGTGGGGGACACAGCAGTACACAGCAGGACACAGCGGGGACACAGCAGGGACACAGCGGGGGACACAGCGGGACACAGCGGGGGACACAGCTGGACACAGCCCGCGACACAGCGGGGTACACAGAGGGACACAACGGGGAACACATCGAGGACCCAGCGGGACCCAGCGGGACACAGCGTCGATACCGCGGGGACACAGCGTTACACAACGGGGAACACAGCGAGGACCCATCGGGACCTAGGGGGACACAGCGTCGATACATCGGGGACACAGCATTAAACAGCGGGTTACACAGCTGGGGACACAAAGGGACACAATGGGGGACACAGCGGGACACAGCAGGACACAGTGGGACACAGCGGGTAAAAAGCGTGAGACACAGCAGGGGACAGAGCGGGAGACAGCGGGAGACACAGCGAGGACACAGCGGGACACAGCGGGGACTACAGCAGGGACTCAACGCGGGACACAGTGGGGTGAT
>NW_012303800.1:0-1364 GCF_000151885.1 Dipodomys ordii
AATTTCAAACTCTACTACAAAGCATAGTAATCAAAAGAGCTAGGTATTGGCACAAGAACAGACCTTAGGAATAATGGAATAGAATTGAAAAGCCAGAAATTAACCAACAGACCTATAGCCACCTAATCTTCGATAAGGGAGCTAAAAAAATAGAATGGAAGAAAGACAGCCTCTTCAGTATATGGTGCTGACAAAATTGGTTAATCACTTGTAGAAAACTAAAGCTACTGCACAAGAATCAACTCCAAATGGATGAAAGACCTCGGAGTCAAAGCAGACACCCTGAAAATATTGCACGACAAACTAGGAGATAACCTCTGTCTCCTTGGCACAGGCCAAAATTTTCTTAATAGATACCAGAAACAAAACAAATCAAAGAAAGGTTGGACAAATGTAATTGTATGAAATTGAAGAGTTTCTGCATGGCAAAGGACAAAACTAGCAAAATCAATAGAAAGCCCATGGATTGGGAGAAGATCTTCACTAGCCATAAAACAGACAAGGGTCTCATATCTAAAATATACCTGGAACTCAAAAAAATTAAATACCCCAACAACAAATCCTCAAAGAAACAACTGCCCAATAAATAAGTGGGTTAAAGACTAAAAAGAAACCTCTCTGAAGAGCAAAGAAGGATGGCCAATAGACACATGAAGAAATGCTCAAACTCCCTAGCAATCAAAGAAATGCAAATATAAACTACACTGAAATACCACCTTACCCCAGTTAGAATGGCTATAATGTAATATAACAGCAGCTGGACGGGATGTTGGTGGTGCTATAATCTTGTATAACCAGGTTGGAAAATAGTGTGGAGCTTCCTCAAAAGACTCCACATAGAGTTCCCCTATGACACAGCAATCCCACTTTTGAGATTTTATCCAAATGATCACAAAAAGTACCATACTAAATCTACCAGCATAACTAAGTTTATTGCAGCATTATTTAACATAGCTCAGATATGGAACCAACTCAGATGCCGCTCAGTAGATGAATTGATCAAGAAAATATGGTATATATACACAAAGGAATTCAATGCCTTCATCAGAAAAAAATGGCAGGCATTGCACCGTTTATTAGGAAATGGAAAAAATTATATTAAGTGAAGTAATTCATGCTCAAAGAAACATAGGTTTCATGGTTTCCTTTATTTGCAATAACTAGTATATGTTGGAGATAAACACAAACTGTCAGACAAGTTGATGAAATAAACACTAAGATAAGGACTCAAATGGTTTTTCTTTCTTGCTATTGTTTCTAGCATATTTACAAGATTATTTCATTGTTGCTTTGTCTGTCTCTCTCTCTATGCTTTAACCTCTATTTTCACTGTATTTGATGTTGGTATAATTTGGTGAGGGGAA
>NW_012303801.1:0-3010 GCF_000151885.1 Dipodomys ordii
GAGCAGCATGAGAATTAGGTGAAGCAGGAGAAGCTGAAGCAGGAGAAGCAGAAGAAACAGAAGACGCAGAAACAGAATTAGATAGCAGAAGGAGAAATTGAAGCAGAAGGAGATGAAGAAGCAGAAGGATAAGCTGTAGCAGAAGGGTTAAGCAGAAGAAGGTGAAGGAGAAGCAGAAAGAGAAGCAGATCGAGAAGCAGGAGAAGCAGTAGCAGGAGAAGCAGTAGCAGAAGAAACAGAAGAAGGAGAAGAAGCAGAAGCAGAAGGAGAAGCAGAAACAGAAGGAAAAGCAGAAAGAGAAGCAGGAGAAGCAGAAGAAGCAGCAGCAGGAGAAGCAGAAGCCGAAGAAGCAGAAGCAGAACCTGAAGCAGAAGGAGAAGCAGAAGAAGCAGAATCTGGAGAAGCAGAAGGAGAAGCAGAAGCAGAAAGAGAAGCAAAAGCAGAAAGAGAAGCAGAAGAAACAGAAGAAGCAGAGGCAGTAGCAGAAGCAGCAGAAGATGCAGAAGCAGAAGCAGATGGAAAAGCAGAAGAACGAAAAGTTGAAGGAGAAACAGAAGGAGAAACAGAAAGAGAAGCAGAAGAAGGAGCAGGAGAAGGAAAAGCAGCAGGAGAAGCAGAAAGAGCAGCAGAAGGAGAAGCAGGAGATGCAGAAACAGGAGAAGCAGAAGCAGAAGATACAGGAGAAGGACAAGAAGCAGAAGCAGAAGGAGAAGCAGAAACAGAAGGAGAAGCAGAAAGAGAAGGAGGGGAAGCAGAAGAAGCAGAAGCAGGAGAAGCAGAAGCATAAGAATCCGAAGAAGAAGAAGCAGAACCTGAAGCAGAAAGAGAAGCAGGGGAAGCAGAAGAAGCAGAATATGGAGAAGCAGAATGAGAAGCTCAAGGAGAAGCAGAAGCGGAAAGAGAATCAAAAGCAGAAGTAGAAGCAGAAGAAACAGAAGAAGCAGTAGCAGTTGCAGCAGAAGCAGAAGGAGAAGCAGAAGGAAAAGCAGAAGAACGAGAACAAGAAGGAGAAACAGAAGCAGAAGCAGAAGGAGAATCAGAAGGAGAAGCAGAAGAAGCAGAAGTAGAAGCAGAAACAGAAGAATAAGCATAAGGACAAGCACAAGCAGAAGGAGATGCAGAAGGAGAAGCATGAGAAGCAGGAGAAGCAGAAGCAGAAGAAGATGTAGAAGTAGGAGAAAGAGAAGGAAGAGCAGCAGAAGCAATAGGAGAAGCAGAACCAGAAGGAGAAGCAGAATGAGTAGCAGAAAGAGAAGCAGTAGAAACTGAAGAAGCAGGAAAAGCAGAAGCAGAAGAAAGAGAAGAAGAAGAAGAAGAAGAAGAAGAAGAAGAAGAAGACGAAGATGATGATGATGATGATGATGATGACGACGACGACGAAGCAGTAGAAGAAGAAGAAGGAGAAGGAGAAGCATAAGGAGAAGCAGTAGAAGCAGGAGAAGCAGAATCAGGAGAGGCAGAAGCAGAAGAAACAGAAGAAGCAGACTGAGAAGCAGAAAGCGTAGCAGAAGAAAGAGAAATCGTAGGAGAAAGAGAAGAACAAGGAGAATCAGAAGAAGCAGAAGCAGGAGAAACAGAAGCAGAAGAAATAGAAGAAGCAGAAGAAGCAGAAGCAGAAGGAAAAGCAGAACAGAAGGAGAATCAGAAGAAGGAGAAGGAGAAGGAAAAGCAGAAATAGAAGAAGAAGAAGAAGGAGAAGGAGAAGAAGAAGAAGAAGAAGAAGGAGAAGAAGAAGAAGAAGAAGAAGAAGAAGAAGAAGAAGAAGAAGAAGAAGAAGAAGAAGAAGAAGAAGAAGAAGAAGAAGAAGAAGAAGAAGAAGAAGAAGGAGAAGGAGAAGGAGAAGGAGAAGAAGAAGCAAAAGGAGAAGAAGGAGCAAAAGGAGAAGGAGAAGCAGGAGAAGCAGAAGCAGAAGAGGAAGAAGCAGAAGCAGAAGGAGAAGCAGAAAGAGAAGCAGGGGAAGCAGAAGAAGCAGAAGCAGGAGAAGCAGAAGCAGAAGAAAAAGAAGAAGCATGAGAAGCAGAAGCAGAGGGAGAAGGAGAAGATGTAGAAGCAGAAGGAGAAGCAGAAGGAAAAGCAGAGGAACGAGAAGGAGAAGGAGAAACAGAAGGAGAAGCAGAAGGAGAGGCAGAGGGAGAAGCCGAAGGAGAAGCAGGAAAAGCAGAAGAAGCAGAAGCAAAAGGTGAACCAAAAGAAGCAGGAGAAGCAGAAGCAGAAGAAGCATAAGTACAAGCAGAAGGAGATGCAGAAGGAGAAGCAGGAGAAGCAGAAGAAGCAGAAGCTGAAGGAGAAGCAGAAATAGGAGAAGGAGAAGGAGGAGAAGCAGAAGCAGAAGGAGAAGCAGAAGCAGAATGAGTAGCAGAAAGAGAAGCAGGAGAAGCACAAGAAGCAGAAGCAGGAGAACCCGAAAGAGAAGAAGAAGAAGAAGCAGAAACAGAAGCAGGAGAAGCAGGAGAAGCTAAGAAGCAGAAGCAGAAGCAAAAGAAACAGAAGGAGCATAAGTAGCAGAAGCAAAACCAGAAATAGAAGCAGAAGAACGGGAAGGATTAAGAGAAATATAAGGAGAAGCAGAAGGAGAAGCAGAAGGAGAAGCAGAAGTAGGAGAAGGAGAAGGAAGAGCAGCAGAAGCAATATGAGAAACAGAAGGAGAAGCAGAAGCAGAATGAGAAGTAGAAAGAGAAGCAGTAGAAGCAGAAGAAGCAGGAAAAGCAGAAGCAGAAGAAGGACAAGAAGAAGAAGAAGAAGAAGAAGAAGAAGAAGAAGAAGAAGAAGAAGAAGAAGAAGAAGAAGAAGAAGAAGAAGAAGAAGAAGAAGAGGAAGAAGAAGAAGAGGAAGAAGAAGAAGAAGGAGATGAAGAAGCAAAAGGAGAAGGAGAAGCAAAAGGAGAAGAAGAAGCAAAAGAAGAAGGAGAAGCATGAGAAGCAGAAGGAGAAGCATGAGAAGCAGAAGGAGAAGAAGAAGAAGAAGAGGAAGAAGAAGAAGAAGAAGAAGAAGAAGAAGAAGAAGAAGAAGA
>NW_012303802.1:0-3010 GCF_000151885.1 Dipodomys ordii
GCAGGACACAGCAGGGTACCCAGCTAGGACACAGCGGGACACAGCGGGGGACACAGCTGGGGACACAGCGGGACACAGCGGGGAACTCAGCGAGGACACAGCGGGACCCAGCAGCACACAGCGTCGATACAGCAGGGACACAGTGTTACACAGCGTGGTACCCAGCTGTGGACACAACGGGACAGAGTGGGGGCACAGCGAGACACAGCGGGACACAGCGAGGACACAGCGGGACACATTGGTGACACAGCGGGGGACACAGCAGGACACAGCAGCGGACACAGCGGGGGACACAGTGCGACACAGCGCGACACAGCGGGGGACACAATGGGGACACAGCGGGACACAGCAGGGGACACAGCGAGGACACAGCAAAACATAGCGGGGGACACAGAGAGGACACAGCGGGACGCAGCGAGAAAAAAGCGGGACACAGCGTGGACACAGCAGTAGACACAGCGGGACATAGCAGGGGACACAGCTGGGGACACAACGGGACACAACAGGGGACACAGCGAGGACAGAGCGGGACACAGCGGGACACAGCGGGGACACAGCGTCGATACAGCGGGGACACAGCGAGACCCCGCGGGCAAAACAGGAAGGAAACAGCGGGACCCAGTGGGACACAGCGTAGATACAGCGGGACACAACGGGGTACACAGCTGGGGACACAACAGGACACAGCGGGGGACACAGCGGTACACAGCGGGACATAGCGGGGGACACAGCGGGACCCAACGGGAGACCCAGCGAGGACACAGCGGAACACAGCGGGGGACACAGGGGGACACAGCGGGGGACACAGCGGAACACAGCGGGGAACACAGCGAGGACACAGCGGGGGACACAGCGGGATACAGCGTAGATACAGCGGGCACACAGCGTTACACAGCGTGGTACACAGCTGTGGACACAACGGGACACAGTGGGGGCACAGTGGGACACAGCAGGACACAGTGGGATACAGCGGGGAAAAAGCATGAGACACAGCGGGGGACAGAGCTGGAGACAGCGGGGGACACAGCGAGGACACAGCAGGACACAGCGTTGACACAGCGGGGTCTCAGCGGGGGACACAGCGGGAGACAAAGAGGGACACCACGGAACACAGCGGGACACAGCAGGAAACAGCAGTGATACTGCGTGGACACAGTGGGACACAGCGGGGGACACAGCGGGACACAGAGGGAGACAGAGCGCGACACAGTGGGGGACAGAGCGTGGGACACAGCGAGACACAGCGGGGACAAAGCTGTTCACAGCGGGGTACACAGAGGGACACAGCGGGGACGCAGTAGGGAAACAGAGTGACACAGCAGGACACAGCGGGACACAGCGGGGGACAAAGCAAGGACACAGCGGCACACAGCATGGGACACAGCAAGGACACAGTGAGACACAGCGGGGGACACAGCGGGACATAGCGGGGGACACAGCGGAGGACACAGCGGGACACAGCGGGACACAGCGGGGGACAGAGCGAGGACATATTGGGACACATTGGGACACAGCGTGATTCAGCGGGGGACACAGCAGTATACAGCGGGACAAAGCAGGACACAGCGGGGACACAGCAGAGACACAGCGGGGGACAGAGCAGTACACAGCGGGGGACACAGGGATGACAGACCAGGACCCAGCGGGACCCAGCGGGACACAGCGGGGACACAGCAGTAGACACAGCGGGACACAGCGTTGGACAAAGGGAGGACACAGCGGGACACAGCGGGACACAGCGTCGATACAGCAGGGACACAGCGGGACACAGTGGGGTACACAGCTGGGGACACAGCAAGGACACAGCGGGACACAGCGGGACACAGCGGGGACACTGCGGGAACATAGCAGGACACAGCGGGGTACACAGCGGGACACAGCAGGGCACAGCTGGGGACACAGCGGGGACACAGCGGGACACAGCGGAACACAGCGGGAGTCAAAGCGGGAGACAGCGGGGGACACAGCGAGTACACAGGGGGACACAGTGGCGACACAGAGGGGACTCACCGGGGGACAAAACGTGGGACAAAGTGGGACACCACGGGACACAGTGTTACACAGCGGGACACAGCGAGGACACTGCGGGACACAGCAGGACAAAGCGGGGGACACAGCGGGACACAGCGGGCCACAGCGGGGCACACAGCGGGGGACAGCGAAGACAGAGAGTTGCCACAGCGAGACAAAGCGGTGACACAGCTGGACACAGCGGGTACACAGCGGGACACAGCGGGCACACAGCGGGGACACAGCGCGACACAGCAGGACACAGCGGGGACACAGTGGGACACAGCGGAACACAGCAGGCACACAGCGGGGACACAGCGGGACACAGCGGGACACAGCGGGGACAGAGAAGGACATAGCCGGACATGCGGGACACAGTGGGGGACCCAGTGAGGACACAGCGGGACACAGCAGGGGACACAGCAAGGACACAGCGGGGGACACAGCAGGGGACACAGCGGGACACAGCGGGGAACACAGCGAGGACACAGCGGGACACAGTGGGACAGAGCGTCGATACAGCGGGGACACAGCGTTACACAGCGTGGTACACAGTTGTGGACACAACGGGACACAGTGGGGGCACAGCCGGACACAGCGGGACACAGTGGGACACAGCGGGGACAAAGCGTGAGACACAGCGGGGGACAGAGAGGGAGACAGCAGGGGACACAGCGAAGAAACAGCGGGACACAGGGGTGACACAGCGGGGACTCAGCGGGGGACACAGCGGTGACACAGCGGGGACTCAGTGGGGGACACAGCGGGACACAACGGGTTACACAGCAGGACACAGCGGGGGACACTGCGGGACACAGTGTGGGACAGAGCGTGGGACACAGCGAGACACAGCGGGGACAAAGCTGGACACAGCGAGGTACACAGAGGGACACAGCGGGGAAACAGCGTGACACAAAAGGACACAGTGCGACACAGCGGGGGACACAGCGAGGACACAGCGGCACACAGTGGGGGACACAGCAAGGACAGAGCGGACATG
>NW_012303803.1:0-3010 GCF_000151885.1 Dipodomys ordii
AAAAAAAAAAAAAAGGGAGAAAGAAAACAGAGAAGAAAAAAAGAAGACACAAAACGAGAAGACGAGGGAGGAAGGAAAAAAAAAAAACATCATCGTCATCCTCCTCGTCCTCCTCCTCCTCCTCCTCCTCGATCTTCTTCTTCATCTTCTTCTTCTTCTTCTTCTTCTTCTTCTTCTTCTTCTTCTTCTTCTTCTTCTTCTTCTTTTTCTTCATCATCATCATCATCTTCTTCTTCTTCTTCTTCTTCTTCTTCTTCTTCTTCTTCTTCTTCTTCTCTTTCTTCTTCTTCTTCTTTTCCTGCTTCTTCTGCTTCTACTCCTTCTCTTTCTGCTTCTCATTCTGCTTCTGCTTCTCCTTCTGCTTCTCCTATTTCTTCTGCGGCTCTTCCTTCTCCTACTTCTACTTCTCCTTCTGCTTCTGCTTCTTCTGCTTCTCCCCCTTCTCCTTCTGCATCTTCTTCTGCTTCTGCTTCTCCTTCTGCTGCTTCTTCTGCTTCTGTTTCTCCTTCTGCTTCTCCTTCTGCTTCTTCTGCTTCTGCTTCTCCTTCTGCTTCTTCCGCTTCTCCTTCTGATTCTCCTTCTGCTTCTCCTTCTGTTTCTCCTTCTCCTTCTCGTTCTTCTGCTTTTCTTTCTGCTTCTCTTTCTGCTTCTGCTGCAACTGCTACTGCTTCTTCTGTTTCTTCTTCGTCTCCTTCTGCTTTTGATTCTCTTTCAGCTTCTGCTTCTCCTTCAGCTTCTCATTCAGCTTCTCCAGATTCTGCTTCTTCTGCTTCCGCTTTTGCTTCAGGTTTTGCTTCTGCTTCTTCGGATTCTTATGCTTCTGCTTCTCCTGCTTCTTCTTCTTCTGCTTCCCCTCCTCTTTCTGCTTCTCCTTCTGTTTCTTCTTCTCCTTCTGCTTCTGCTTCTTGTCCTTCTCCTGTTTCTTCTGCTTCTGCTTCTCCTGCTTCTGCTTCTTCTGCTTTTCCTGCTTCTCTTTCTGCTTCTCCTTCTGCTTTTCCTTCTTCTTCTGCTTCTGCTCCTTCTCCTTCTTCTGTTTCTTCTTCTTCTGCTTCTCCCGCTTCTGCTTCTTCTGCTTCTCCTGCTTCTCGTTCTGCTTCTCTTCGTCGGCTTCTCTTTCTACTTCTGCTTCTTCGGATTCTGCTTCTTCTACTTCTTCTCTCCTTCTGCTTCTGCTTCTTCTGCTTCTCCTGCTTCTCCTTCTGCATCTCCTTCTGCTTGTGCTTTTCGTCTGCTTCTTCTTCTTCTTCTGCTTCTCCTTCTCCTTCTTCTGCTTCTCCGTCTGATTCTGCTTCTTCTGCCTTTCCTGATTCTCCTTCTGCTTCTCCTTCTTTTTCTCCTTCTGTTTCTCCTTCTCCTTCTCGTTCTTCTGCTATTCCTTCTGCTTCTCTTTCTGCTTCTGCATCTTCAGCTTCTTCTGCTACTGCTTCTGCTTCTTCTGTTTCTTCTGCTTCTCCTTCTGCTTTTGCTTCTCTTTCTGCTTCTGCTTCTCCTTCTGGTTCTCCTTCTTCTTCTCCAGATTCTGCTTCTTCTGCTTCTCCTTCCGCTTCAGGTTCTGCTTCTGCTTCTTCGGCTTCTTCTGCTTCTATTTCTGCTTCTCCTTCTGTTTCTGTTTCTCTTTCTGCTTCTGTTTCTTCTCCTTCTTCTATTTCTTCTGCTTATGCTTCTACTGCTTCTCCTTCTGTTTCTCTTTATTCTTATCCTTCTGCTTCTCCTTCTCCTTCTTCTGCTTCTCCTTCTGCTTCTGCTTCTCCTTCTGCATCTTCTTCTGTTTCAATTTCTCCTTCTTCTGCTTTTCATTCTGCTTCTGCTTCTCCTGCTTCTGCTTCTCCTGCTTCTCCTTCTCCTTCTCTTTCTGCTTCTGCTTATCCTTCTGTTTCTCCTAATCCTAATCCTTCTCTTTCTCCTTCTCCTTCTTCTTCTTCTGCTTTTCCTGCTTGTTCTTCTTCTGCTTCTTCTTCTTTTTCTGCTTTTTCAGTTTCTTCGGCTTCAGCTTCTGCTTCTTCTGCTTCTCCTTCTGCTTCTGTTTCTCCTTCTGCTTCTGCTCTTCTCCTTCTTCTGTTTCTTCTGCTTCTGCTTCTCCTTCTTCTGCATCTCCTACTTCTCCTTCTGCTTCTCCGTCTCATTCTCCTTCTCCTTCAATTTCTCCTTCCTGTGCTTCTCATTCTGCTTCTGCTTCTCCTGCTTCTGCTTCTTCTGTTTCTCCTTCTGCTTCTCTTTCTGCTTCTAATTCTGCTTCTGCTCCTCCTACTCCTAATCCTTCTCTTTCTCCTTCTTATTCTTCTGCTTCTCGTTCTGCTTCTGCTTCTTCTGCTTGTTCTGTATCTTCTGCTTCTACTTTTCCAGCTTCTGATGCTTCTGCTTCTCCTTCTGCTTCAGTCCTCCTTCTGCTTCAGGTTCTCCTTCTGCTTCTTCAGCTTCTTCTGTTTCTTCTGCTTCTGCTTCTTCTGCTTCTGTTTCTATTTCTGCTTCTCCTTCTGCTTTTGCTTCTCCTTCTGCTCCTTCTCCTTCTTCTGCTTCTTCTTCTTCTTCTTCTTCTTCTTCTTCTTCTTCTGCTTCTCCCGCTTCTGCTTCTTCTGCTTCTCCTGATTGTCCTTCTGCTTCTGCTTCTCCTTCTCCCTCTTCTGCTTCTCTTTCTGCTTCTGCTTCTTCTGATTCTCCAACTTCTCCTTCTGTTTCTGCTTCTCTTTCTGCTTCTGCATCTCCTTCTGCTTCACCTTCTGCTGCTCCTTCTCCTTCGTCTATTTCTCCCTCTGCTTCTATTTCTGCTTCTTATGCTTCTTCTTTATCTTCTGCTTCTGCTTCTCCTGCTTCTGCTTCTTATGCTTCTACTGCTTCTTCTTCTGGTTCTGCTTCTTCTGCTTCTACTTCTCTTTCTGCTTCTGCTTCTCCTGCTTGTTTTTCTGCTTCTTCTGCTGCTTCTCCTTCTGCTGCTTCTTTTACTACTCCTTGTGCTTCTCTTTTTGCTTCTCCTTCTGCTTCTGCTTCTGCTTCTTCTGTTCTCCTGCCTGAA
>NW_012303804.1:0-3010 GCF_000151885.1 Dipodomys ordii
AAGCAGAAGCAGGAGAAGCAGAAGAAACAGAAGACGCAGAAGCAGAATGAGAAGCAGAAGGAGAAATTGAAGCAGAAGCAGAAGGAGAAACAGAAGCAGAAGGAGAAGCAGAAGAAGGAGAAGGAGAAGGAGAAGCAGAAAGAGAAGCCGAACGAGTAACAGGAGAAGCAGAAGCAGGAGAAGCAGAAACAGAAGGAAAAGCAGAAAGAGAAGCAGGAGAAGCAGAAGAAGCAGCAGCAGGAGAAGCAGAAGCAGAAGAAGCAGAAGCAGAACCTGAAGCAGAAGGAGAAGCAGGAGAAGCAGAATCTGGAGAAGCAGAAGGAGAAGCAGAAGCAGAAAGAGAAGCAAAAGCAGAAGGAGAAGCAGAACTAGAAGCAGAAGAAACAGAAGAAGCAGAGGCAGTAGCAGAAGAAGCAGAAGATGCAGAAGCAGAAGGAGAAGCAGAAGGAAAAGCAGAAGAACGAGAAGGTGAAGGAGAAAGAGAAACAGAAGGAGAAGCAGAAAGAGAAGCAGAAGAAGGAGCAGGAGAAGGAAAAGCAGCAGGAGAAGCAGAAAGAGCAGCAGAAGGAGGAGCAGGAGATGCAGAAACAGGAGAAGCTTAAGCAGAACAAACAGGAGAAGGACAAGAAGCAGAAGCAGAAGGAGAAGCAGAAACAGAAGGAGAAGCAGAAAGAGAAGGTGGGGAAGCAGAAGAAGCTGAAGCAGGAGAAGCAGAAGCATAAGAATCCGAAGAAGCAGAAGGAGAACCTGAAGCAGAAGGAGAAGCAGGAGAAGCAGAAGAAGCAGAATCTGGAGAAGCAGAAGGAGAAGCAGAAGGAGAAGCAGAAGAAGAAAGAGAATCAAAAGCAGAAGGAGAAGCAGAAGAAACAGAAGAAGTAGAAGCAGTAGCAGTGGTAGCAGAAGTAGAAGGAGAAGCTGAAGGAAAAGCAGAAGAACAAGAAGGTGAAGGGAAACAGAAGGAGAAGCAGTAGGGGAATAAGAAGGAGAAGCAGAAGAAGGAGAAGCAGAAGCAGAAGAAGATGCAGATGGAGAAGCAGAAGAAGCAGAACGAGAAGCAGGAAAAGCAGAAGAAGCAGAAGCAAAAGGAGAAGCAAAAGAAGGAGAAGGAGAAGCAGAGGCAGAAGAAGAAGCATAAGGAGAAGCACAAGTAGAAGGAGATGCAGAAGGAGAAGCAGAAGAAGCAGAAGATGAAGGAGAAGCAGAAGTAGGAGAAGGAGAAGGAGGAGAAGCAGAAGCAGAAGCGGAATGAGAAGCAGAAAGAGAAGCAGGAGAAGCACAAGAAGCAGAAGCAGGAGAAGCCGAAAGAGAAGAAGGAGAAGAAGCAGAATCAGAAGCAGAATTAGAAGCAGAAGCAGAAGGAGAAGCAGCAGAAGAAGTAGAACCAGAAATTCAGGCAGGAGAAACAGAAGAAGGAGAAGCAGAAAGAGAAGCAAAAAGAGAAGGAGAAGTAGAAGAAGCAGCAGAAGGAGAAGAAGAAGAAGCAGCAGAAGGAGAAGCAGCAGAAGAAGCAGAAAAACAAGCAGGAGAAGCAGAAGCAGAAAGAGAAGTAGAAGCAGAAGAAGCAGAAGAAGCAGAAGCAGAAGAAGAAGCAGTAGAAGCATAAGAAGCAGAAGCAGGAGAAGCAGAAGCAGAAGAACAAGAAGAAGCATAAGAAGCAGAAACAGAGGGAGAAACAGAAGAAGGAGAAGGAAGGGCAGCAGAATCAATAGGAGAAGCAGAAGGAGAAGCAGAAGCAGAATGAGAATCAGAAAGAGAAGCAGTAGAAGCAGAAGAAGCAGGAAAAGCAGAAGAAGAAGAAAGAGAAGAAGAAGAAGAAGAAGAAGAAGAAGAAGAAGAAGAAGAAGAAGAAGAAGAAGAAGAAGAAGAAGAAACATAAGGAGAAGCATAAGGAGAAGCAGTAGAAGCAGAAGAAGCAGAAGCAGGAGAAGCAGAAGCAGAAGAAAAAGAATAAGCAAACGAAGCAGAAGGAGTGGGCGAAGCAGAAGAAGGAGAAGGAGCAGCACAAGGAGAAGCAGAAGCAGAAAGAGAAGCAGAAACAGAAGGAGAACAAGAAGGAGAAGCAGGAAAATCAGAATAAGCAGAAGTAGAAGCAGAAAGAGGAGAAGAAGGAGAAGCAGAAGTAGAATCAGAAGAAACAGAAGAAGAAGCAGAAGAAACAGAAGCAAAAGAAACAGAAGAAGGAGAAGAGCAAAAGCAGAAGCAGAAGGAGAAGCAGAAGCAGAAGGAGAAGCAGAAAGAGAAGCAGGAGAAGCAGAAGAAGCAGGAGAAGCAGAATCAGAAGAAACAGGAGAAGCCGAAGAAGCAGAAGCAGAATCTGAAGCAGAAGGAGAAACAGAATAAGCACAATCTGAAGCAGAAGCAGAAGAAACAGTAATAGTAGAATAAGCAGAAGCAGAAGCAGCAAGAGAAGCAAAAGAAGAAGAAGTCGGAGAAGGCGAGAGAGAAGGATTAGTAGTAGGAGAAGCAAAAGGATAAGCAGAAGCAAAAAGAGACGCAGAAGGAAAAGCAGCACGAGAAGTAGGAGAAGAGGAGAAGCAGAAGCAGGAGAAGCAGAAGAAACAGAAGACGCAGAAGCAGAATGAGAAGCAGAAGGAAAAATTGA
Organism: Dipodomys ordii; assembly: GCF_000151885.1. NCBI lineage: Eukaryota > Metazoa > Chordata > Mammalia > Rodentia > Heteromyidae > Dipodomys > Dipodomys ordii. The sequence continues at coordinate 2,603 of NW_012303804.1, forward strand.
AGCAGAAGGAGAAGCAGAAGCAGAAGGAGAAGCAGAAGAAGGAGAAGGAGAAGCAGAAAGAGAAACAGAAAGAGAAGCAGAACGAGAAGCAGGAGAAGCAGAAGCAGGACAAGCAGAAGCAGAAGAAAGAGAAGAAGGAGAAGAAGCAGAAGCAGAAGGAGAAGCAGAAACAGAAGGAATAGCAAAAAGAGAAGCAGGAGAAGCAGAAGAAGCAGCAGCAGGAGAAGCAGAAGCAGAAGAAGCCGAAGAAGCAGAAGCAGAACCTGAAGCAGAAGGAGAAGCAGGAGAAGCAGAAGAAGCAGAACCTGGAGAACCAGAAGGAGAAGCAGAAGCAGAAAGAGAAGCAAAAGCAGAAGGAGAAGCAGAAGAAACAGAAGAAGCAGAGGCAGTAGCAGAAGAAGCAGAAGA
>NW_012303805.1:0-3009 GCF_000151885.1 Dipodomys ordii
ATCTCCTTCTGCTTCAACCTTCAAGCTGCTCTTTCTCCTTCTTCTAGTTTCTCCCTCTGCTTCTGCTTCTTATGCTTCTTCTTTATCTTCTGCTTCAGCTTCTCCTGCTTCTGCTTCTTATGCTTCTACTGCTTCTTCTGCTTCTTCTGCTTCCTCTGCTTCTACTTCTCTTTCTGCTTCTGCTTCTCCTGCTTGTTTTTCTGCTTCTTCTGCAGCTTCTCCTTCTGCTGCTTCTTCTACTTCTCCTGCTCCTCCTTCTCTTTTTGCTTCGCCTTCTGCTTCTGCGTCTGCTTCTTCTGTTTCTCCTGCCTGAATTTCTGATTCTACTTCTTCTGCTGCTTCTCCTTCTACTTGTACTTCTGATTCTGATTCTGCTTCTTCTCTTTCAGCTTCTCCTGCTTCTGCTTCTTGTGTTTCTCCTGCTTCTCTTTCTGCTTCTCATTCCGCTTCTGCTTCCTGCTTCTGCTTCTGCTTCTCCTCCTTCTCCTTCTCCTACTTCTGCTTCTCCTTCATCTTCTGCTTCTTCTGCTTCTCCTTCTGCATCACCTCTGCTTGTGCTTGTCCTCATGCTTCTTCTTCTGCCTCTGCTTCTCCTTCTCCTTCTTTTGCTTCTCATTTTGCTTCTGCTTCTTCTGCTATTCCTGCTTCTCCGTCTGATTCTGCTTCTTATGCCTTTCCTGATTCTCCTTCTGCTTCTGCTTCTTCTTCTCCTTCTGTTTTTCCTTCTCCTTCTCGTTCTTCTGCTATTCCTTCTGCTTCTCTTTCTGCTTCTGCATCTTCAGCTTCTTCTGCTACTGCTTCTGCTTCTTCTGTTTCTTCTGCTTCTCCTTCTGCTTTTGCTTCTCTTTCTGCTTCTGCTTCTCCTTCTGGTTCTCCTTCTTCTTCTCCAGATTCTGCATCTTCTGCTTCTCCTTCCGCTTCAGGTTCTGCTTCTGCTTCTTCGGCTTCTTCTGCTTCTATTTCTGCTTCTCCTTCTGTTTCTGCTTGTCTTTCTGCTTCTGCTTCTTCTCCTTCTTCTGCTTCTCCTGCTTCTGCTTCTCCTGCTTCTCCTTCTGTTTCTCTTTATTCTTATTCTTCTCCTTCTCCTTCTCCTTCTTCTGCTTCTGCTTCTCCTTCTGCATCTATTTCTGTTTTAATTTCTCCTTCTTCTGCTTTTCATTCTGCTTCTGCTTCTCCTGCTTCTGCTTCTTCTGCTTCTCCTGCTTCTCCTTCTCCTTCTCCTTTTCTTTCTGCTTCTGCTTATCCGTCTGTTTCTCCTACTCCTAATCCTTCTCTTTCTCCTTCTCCTTCTTCTTCTTCTGCTTTTCCTGCTTCTTCTTCTTCTGCTTCTTCTTCTTTTTCTGCTTTTTCAGTTTCTTCTGCTTCAGCTTCTGCTTCTTCTGCTTCTCCTTCTGCTTCTGTTTCTCCTTCTGCTTCTGCTCTTCTCCTTCTTCTGTTTCTTCTGCTTCTGCTTCTCCTGCTTCTCCTTCTTCTGCTTCTCCTACTTCTCCTTCTGCTTCTCCGTCTCATTCTCCTTCTCCTTCAATTTCTCCTTCTTGTGCTTCTCATTCTGCTTCTGCTTCTCCTGCTTCTGCTTCTTCTGTTTCTCCTTCTGCTTCTCCTTCTGCTTCTCTTTCTGTTTCTAATTCTGCTTCTGCTCCTCCTACTCCTAATCCTTCTCTTTCTCCTTCTTATTCTTCTGCTTCTCGTTCTGCTTCTGCTTCTTCTGCTTGTTCTGTATCTTCTGCTTCTGCTTTTCCAGCTTCTGATGCTTCTGCTTCTCCTTCTGCTTCAGGTTCTCCTTCTGCTTCTTCAGCTTCTTCTGTTTCTTCTGCTTCTGCTTCTCCTGCAACTGCTTCTTCTGCTTCTGTTTCTATTTCTGCTTCTCCTTCTGCTTCTGCTTCTCCTTCTGCTCCTTCTCCTTCTTCTGTTTCTTCTTCTTCTTCTTCTGCTTCTCCCTCTTCTGCTTCTTCTGCTTCTCCTGATTGTCCTTCTGCTTCTGCTTCTCCTTCTCCCTCTTCTACTTCTCTTTCTGCTTCTGCTTCTTCTGATTCTCCAACTTCTCCTTCTGTTTCTGCTTCTCTTTCTGCTTCTGCATCTCCTTCTGCTTCACCTTCTGCTGCTCCTTCTCCTTCTTCTGTTTCTCCCTCTGCTTCGATTTCTGCTTTTTATGCTTCTTCTTTTTCTTCTGCTTCTGCTTCTCCTGCTTCTGCTTCTTATGCTTCTACTGCTTCTTCTGGTTCTGCTTCCTCTGCTTCTACTTCTCTTTCTGCTTCTCCTGCTTGTTTTTCTGCTTCTTCTGCTGCTTCTCCTTCTGCTGCTTCTTTTACTACTCCTTGTGCTTCTCTTTTTGCTTCTCCTTCTGCTTCTGCTTCTGCTTCTTCTGTTTCTCCTGCCTGAATTTCTGGTTCTACTTCTTCTGCTGCTTCTCCTTCTGCTTCTGCTTCTCGTTCTGCTAATGTTTCTGCTTCTTCTGCTTCTTCTCTTTCGGCTTCTCCTGCTTCTGCTTCTTGTCCTTCTCCTGCTTCTCTTTCTGCTTCTCATTCTGCTTCTGCTTCTCCTTCTGCTTCTCCTCCTTCACCTTCTCCTACTTCTGCTTCTCCATCAGCTTCTGCTTCTTCTGCTTCTCCTGCTTCTCCTTCTGCTTGTGCTTTTCCTTATGCTTCTGCTTCTCCTTCTTTTGCTTCTCCTTTTGCTTCTGCTTCTTCTGCTTTTCCTGCTTCTCCTCCTGCTTCTGTTTCTTCTGCTTCTCCTGCTTCTCCTTCTGCATTTCTTCTGCTTCTCCTTCTCTTTCTTCTGCTTCTCCTTCTGATTCTCCTTTTGCTTCTTCTTCGTCAGCTTTACCTGCATCTCTTTTCTGCTTCTCCATCAGATTCTCCTTCAGGTTCACATTCTCCATCTTGGTTCTTCCAGCTTTTCCTTCTGCTACAACTGCATCCGGCATTCAACTTCTACAGATTCCTCTGCTACTCCTTCTGACTTTTGAATTCCCTTTTTGCTTCGGATTCCCATTCTGATTCCTAAATCCCG
>NW_012303806.1:0-3009 GCF_000151885.1 Dipodomys ordii
CTCCCGCTTTGTCCTTGCTGTGACCCGCTGTGTCCCCCCAGTGTTCCCCGCTGAGTTCCGCTGTGTCCCCCGCTTTGTCCCATGCTGTGTCCTGCTGTGTCGTCATTGTGTCCCCCGCTGCGTCCCACTGTGTCCCCGCTGTGACCCGCTGCGTCCCGCTGTGTCCCGCTGTGTGTCCCCTGTGTCCTCTGCTGTGTCCCGCTGTGTCCACACTGTGTTCCCCGTGTGTCCTCGCTGTGTCCCCCGCTGTGTCCCACTGTGTCCTCACTGTGTCCCCCTCTGTGTCCCGCTGTGTCCCCCGCTATGTCCCGCTGTGTCCAGCTGTGTCCCGCTCTGTCCCCGCTTTGTGCCCGCTGTGTCCCGCTGTGTACTCCGTTGTGTCCAGCTGTGTCACCGCTGTGTCCCGCTGTGTCCTCTCTTTGTCTCCACTGTCCCCCGCTGTGTCCCCCGCTGTGTCCCGCTGTGTCCCGCTGTGTCCCCCGCTTTGTCCCGCTGTGTCGACGCAGTGTTCCCTCTGTGTCCTGCTGTGTCACACTGTGTCCCATGGTGTCCCGCTTTTTCCCCCGCTGTTTCCCCCGCTGAGTCCCCTTTGTGTCCCCACTGTGTCCCGCTGTGTCCCGCTGTGTCCTAGCTGTGTCCCCCGCTGTGTCCCGCTGTGTCCCGCTGTGTCCTCGCTGTGTCCCGTGCTGTCTCCCGCTCTGTCCCCCGCTGTGTCTCACGCTTTATCCCTTCTGTGTCCCACTCTGTCCCTCTGTGTCCCGCTGTGCCCACACTGTGTCCCGTTGTGTCCACAACTGTGTATCCTGCTGTGACCCCGCTGAGTCCCCGCTGTGTCCCCCGCTGTCTCCCATTCTGTCCCCCGCTGTGTCTCACGCTTTGTCCCCGCTGTGTCCCACTGTGTCCTGCTGTGTCCCGCTGTGCCCACACTGTGTCCCGTTGTGTCCACAGCTGTGTACCACGCTGTGTAACGCTGTGTCCCCGCTGTATCTACGCTGTTCCTCGCTGTGTCCCGCTGTGTCCCCCGCTGTGTCCTCGCTGTGTCCCCAGCTGTGTCCCACTTTGTCCTAGCTCGTTCCCCTGCTGGGTCCCCCTGGGTCCCCCGCTGTGTCCCACTGTGTCCCGCTGTGTCCCGCTCTGTCCCTGCTGTGTCCCGCTGTGTCCCGCTGTGTCCCCCTGTATGCGCGCTGTGTCCCGCTATGTACTCCGATGTGTCCAGCTGTTTCACCGCTCTGTCCCTGCTTTGTCCCGCTGTGTCCCGCTGTGTCCTCGGTGCCTCCCCGGATGTGTCCCGCTGTGTCCCCCGCTGTGTCCCGCTGTGTCCCGCTCTGTCCCGCTCTGTCCCTGCTGTGTCGCGCTGTGCCCTGCTGTGTCGTCGCTGTGTCCCCCGCTGTCTCCCGCTCTGTCCCTCGCTGTGTCTCACGATTTGTCCTTGCTTTGTCCCACTGTGTCCCGCTGTGTCCCACTGTGTCCCCACTGTGTCCCGTGGTGTCCACAGCTGTGTAACACGCTGTGTAATGCTGTGTACCCGCTGTATCGACGCTGTGTCCCGCTGTGTCCTCGCTGTGTTCCCCGCTGTGTCCCGCTGTGTACCCCTCTGTGTCCCCTGCTGTGTCCCGCATTGTCCCGCTGTGTACTGCTGTGTCGCCTGCTGAGTCCCGCTGTGTCCCCACTGTGTCCCAATGTGTCCTCGCTGTGTCCCCCGCTGTGTCCCACTGTGTCCCAACTGTGTCCCCCGCTGTGTCCCGCTGTGTCCTGCTGTCTCCCCCTCTGTGTCCCCCGCTGTGTCCCTCTGTGTCCCCCGCTTTGTCACCGCTGTGTCCCGTTGTGTCCTCGCTGTGTCCCCCTTTGTCTCCCGCTCTGTCCCCCGCTGTGTCTCACGCTTTCTCCCCGCTGTGTCCAACTGTGTCCCGCTGTGTCCCGCTGTGCCCCCACTGTGTCCCGTTGTGTCCACAGCTGTGTACCACGCTGTGTAACGCTGTGTCCCCGCTAAATCGACGCTGTGTCCCTTTGGGTCCCGCTGTGTCCTCGCTGTGTACCCCGCTGTGTCCCACTGTGTCCCCGCTAAATCGACGCTGTGTCCCGCTGTGTCCTCGCAGTGTACCCCGCTGTGTCCCCGCTGTGTCCCCGCTGTATCGGCGCTGTGTCCCGCTGTGTCCCACTGTGTCCTCGATGTGTTCCCTGCTGTGTCCCGATGTGTCTCTCTGTGTCACCGCTGTGTCCCGCTGTGGCCCCTCTCTGTCTCCGTTGTCCCCAGCTGTGTCCCCCCCTGTGTCCAGCTGTGTCCCGCTGTGTCCCCCGTTTGTCCTCCTTTGTCCCCGCTGTGTCCCGCTGTGTCCTCGCTGTGTCCCCAGCTGTGTCCTGCTGTGTTCCGCGGTGTACCCCGCTGTGTCCCGCTATGTTCCCGCAGTGTCCCCGCTGTGTCCGGCTGTGTCCCGCTGTGTCCTCGCTGTGTCCCCCGCTGTGTCCCGTTGTGTCCTCGCTGTGTCCCCCGCTGTGTCCCGTTGTGTCCCCAGCTGTGTACCGCGCTGTGTCCCGCTGTGTCCCCGCTGTATTGATGCTTTGTCCCCGCTGTGTCCCGCTGTGTCTCTCTGTGTCACCGCTGTGTCCCGCTGTGGCCCCTCTGTCTCTGTAGTCCCAAGCTGTGTCCCCCCCTGTGTCCAGCTGTGTCCCGCTGTGTCCCCCGTTTGTCCTGCTTTGTCCCTGCTGTGTCCCGCTCTGTACCCCGCTGTGTCCCGCTATGTTCCCGCAGTGTCCCCGCTGTGTCCCGCTGTGTCCCGCTGTGTCCTCGCTGTGTCCCCCGCTGTGTCCCATTGTGTCGCGAGCTGTGTACCCCGCTGTGTCCCGCTATGTTCCCGCAGTGTCCCCGCTGTGTCCCGCTTTGTCCCACAGTGTCCTCGCTGTGTCCTGCTGTGTCCTCTGCTGTGTCCCGCGGAGTCCACTGCTGTGTCCCCGCTGTGTCCCGCTTTCCCCCCCACTGTGTTCTGCTGTGTCCCCCGCTGTGTGCCACTG
>NW_012303807.1:0-3009 GCF_000151885.1 Dipodomys ordii
TCATCTTCATCATCTCCTCATCTCATCATCATCTCTCTCTCTCTCTCATCTCTCTCTCTCTCTCTCTCTCTTCTCTCTCTCTCTCTCTCCTCTCCTCTCATCTCATATCTCTCTTCTTCTTCTTCTTCTTCTTCTTCTTCTTCTTCTTCTTCTTCTTCTTCTTCTTCTTCTTCTTCTTCTTCTTCTCCTCCTTCTTCTTCTTCTCCTTCTTCTTCTCCTTCTTCTTCTTCTTCTTCTTCTTCTTCTTCTTCTTCTTCTTCTTCTTCTTCTTCTTCTTCTTCTTCTTCTTCTTCTTCTTCTTCTTCTTCTTCTTCTTGTTTTTCTCTTTCTGCTGCTTCTGCTTTTCCTGCTTCTTCTTCTTCTACTGCTTCTTTTTCTGCTTCTCATTCTGCTTCTGCTTCTCCTTCTGCTTCTCCTATTTCTTCTGCGGCTCTTCCTTCTCCTTCTCCTACTTCTCCTTCTCCTTCTGCTTCTGCTTCTTCTGCTTCTCTTGCTTCTCCTTCTGCATCTTCTTCTGCTTCTGCTTCTCCTTCTGCTGCTTCTTCTGCTTCTGTTTCTCCTTCTGCTTCTCCTTCTGCTTCTTCTGCTTCTCCTTCTGCTTCTCCTTCTGTTTCTCCTTCTGTTTCTCCTTCTCCTTCTCGTTCTTCTGCTTTTACTTTTGCTTCTCCTTCTGCTTCTGCTGCAACTGCTACTGCTTCTGTTTCTTCCGCTTCTCCTTCTCCTTTTGATTCTCTCTCTGCTTCTGCTTCTCCTTCAGCTTCTCATTCTGCTTCTCCCGATTCTGCTTTTTCTGCTTCTCCTGCTTCTCCTTCTGCTTCAGGTTCTGCTTCTGCTTCTTCGGATTCTTATGCTTCTGGTTCTCCTGCTTCTGCTTCTTCTGCTTCCCCTCCTTCTCTTTCTGCTTCTCCTTCTGTTTCTGCTTCTCCTTCTGCTTCTGCTTCTGCTTCTTGTCCTTCTCCTGTGTCTTCTGCTTCTGTTTCTCCTGCTTCTGCTTCTTCTGCTTTTCCTGCTTCTCTTTCTGCTTCTCCTTCTGCTTCTGCTCCTCCTTCTGCTTCTGCTCGTACTATTTCTTCTGATTCTTCTTCTTCTTCTTCTCCCGCTCTGCTTCTTCTGCTTTCCTGCTTCTCATTCTGCTTCTCTTCGTCAGCTTCTCTTTCTACTTCTCCTTCTGCTTCTTCTAAATTTACTTCTTCTTCTTCTTCTCCTTCTGCTTCTGCTTCTTCTGCTTCTCCTGCTACTCCTACTGCATCTCCTTCTGCTTCTGCTTTTCCTTCTGCTTCTTCTTCTGCTTCTGCTTCTCCTTCTTCTGCTCCTCCGTCTGTTTCTGCTTCTTCTGTTTTTCCTGCTTCTCCTTCTGCTTCTCATTCTTCTTCTCCTTCTGTTTATCCTTCTCGTTATTCTGCTATTCCTGCTGCTTCTCTTTCTGCTTCTCCTTCTGCTTTTGCTTCTCTTTCTGCTTCTGCTTCTCCTTCTGGTTCTCCTTCTTCTCCAGATTCTGCTTCTTCTGCTTCTGCTTCTCCTTCTGCTTCAGGTTCGGCTTCTGCTTCTTGAGCTTCTATTTCTGCTTCTCCTTCTGTTTCTGCTTCTCTTTCTGCTTCTGCTTTTTATCCTTCTTCTATTTCTTTTGATTCTGCTTCTCCTGCTTCTGTTCTCCTGCTTCTCCTTCTGTTTCTCTTTATGCTTTTCCTTCTGCTTCTCCTTCTTCTGCTTCTGCTTCTCCTTCTGCATCTTCTTCTGTTTCAATTTCTCCTTCTTCTGATTTTCATTCTGCTTCTGCTTCTCCTGCTTCTGCTTCTTCTGCTTCTCCTGCTTCTCCTTCTCCTTCTCTTTCTGCTTCTGCTTATCCTTCTGTTTCTCCTACTCCTAATCCTTCTCTTTCTCCTTCTCCTTCTTCTTCTTCTGCTTCTCCTGCTGCTTTTTCTTCTGCTTCTTCTGCTTTTTCTGTTTCTTCTTCTACTGCTTCAGCTTCTGCTTCTCCTTCTGCTTCTCCTTCTGCTTCTGCTCTTCTCCTTCTGTTTCTTCTTTTTCTGCTTCTCCTGCTTCTTCTTCCTCTGCTTCTCCTACTTCTGCTTCTGCTTCTCCGTCTCATTCTCCTTCTCCTTCAATTTCTTCTTGTGCTTCTCATTCTGCTTCTGCTTCTGCTTCTCCTGCTTCTGCTTCTTCTGTTTCTCCTTCTGCTACTCCTTCTGCTTCTCTTTCTGCTTCTTATTCTGCTTCTGCTCCTCCTACTCCTAATCCTTCTCTTTCTCCTTCTTCTTCTGCTTCTCGTTCTGCTTCTGCTTCTTCTGCTTGTCGGTTTCTTCTGCTTCTGCTTTTCCAGCTTCTGCTGCTTCTGCTTCTCCTTCTGCTTCAGGTTCTCCTTCTGATTCTTCGGCTTCTTCTGTTTCTTCTGCTTCTGCTTCTCCTGCTACTGCTTCTTCTGCTTCTCCTTCTCCTTCTGCTTCTCCTTCTGCTCCTTCTCTTTCTTCTGTTTCTTCTTTTTCTGCTTCTCCCGCTTCTGCTTCTTCTGCTTCTCCTGCTTGTCCTTCTCCTTCTTCTCCTTCTCTTTCTGCTTCTGCTTCTGCTTCTTCTGATTCTCCAACTTCTCCTTCTTCTTCTCCTTCTGTTTCTGCTTCGCTTTCTGCTTCTGCATCTCCTTCTGCTTCACCTTCTGCTGCTCTTTCTCCTTCTTCTGTTTCTCCCTCTGCTTCTGCTTCTTAAGCTTCTTCTTTATCTTCTGCTTCTGCTTCTCCTGCTTCTGCTTCTTATGCTTCTGCTGCTTCTTCTTCTTCTTCTTCTGCTTCTACTTCTATTTGTGCTTCTGCTTCTCCTGCTTGTTTTTCTGCTTCTTCTGCTGCTTCTCCTTCTGCTGCTTCTTCTACTTCTCCTTCTCCTTCTCTTTTTGCTTCGCCTTCTGCTTCTGCTTCTGCTTCTTCTGTTTCTCCTGCCTGAATTTCTGATTCTACTTCTTCTGCTGCTTCTCCTTCTGCTTCTGCTTCTCCTTCTGTTTCTGCTTCTGCTTCTTCTGCT
>NW_012303808.1:0-3009 GCF_000151885.1 Dipodomys ordii
TCCCCCGCTGTGTCCGCCGCTGTGTCCCTGCTGTGTCCCTGGTGTGTCCCCGCTGTGTCCCGCTGTGTCCCGCTTTGTCCTCGCTGTGTCCCAAGCTGTGTTCCGCTGTGTCCCGCTGTGTCCCGCTGTGTCCTCGCTCTGTCCCACGCTGTGTTCTGCTTTGGCCTCACTGTTTTCCCCGCTGTGTACCCCTCTGTGTCCCCCGCTGTTTCCCGCTGTGTCCCCCGCTGTGTCCCTGCTGCGTCCCCGCTGTGTCCCGCTGTGTCCCTCTGTGTCCTCGCTGTGTCCCCCGCTGTCTCCCGCTTTGTCCCCCGCTGTGTTCAGCTGTGTCACGCTGTGTCCTCGCTGTGTCCCCCGCTGTGTCCCGCTGTGTCCCCGCTATGTCCCCAGCTGTGACCCGCTGTGTCCCGCTGTGTACCCCGCTGTGTCCCACTATGTTCCCGCAGTGTCCCGCTGTGTCCCGCTGTGTCCTCGCTCTGTCCTCCGCTGTGTCCCGTTGTGTCCCCAGCTGTGTACCTCGCTGTGGCCCAATGTGTCCTCGCTGTGTCATGCTCTGTCCTGCTCTGTCCCCGCTGTGTCCCGCTGTGTCCCCACTGTGTGCCCGCTGTGTCCCTCTGTGTACCCCGCTGTGTCCAGCTGTGTCCCCGCTGTGTCCCGCTGTGTCCCCACTCTGTCCCCCGCTGTGTCCCCCGCTGTGTCCCGCTGTGTCCCGCTGTGTCCCGCTGTGTCACACTGTGTCCCGTGTTGTCCCGCTTTGTCCCCCGCTGTGACCTCGTTGTGTTTCCCGCTGTGTCCCGCTGTGTACCACTCTGTGACCCTGCTGTGTCCCGCTCGGTATCCCGCTGTGTCCCTCTATGTTCCCGCAGTGTCCCCGCTGTGTCGCGCTGTGTCCTTTGCTGTGTCCACTGCTGTGTCCCGTTGTGTCCCCGTTGTGTCCCCAGCTGTGTTCCCCGTTGTGTCCCGCTGAGTCCCCCGCTGTGTCCGCCGCTGTGTCCCTGCTATGTCCCTGGTGTGTCCACGCTGTGTCCCGCTGTGTCCCGCTTTGTCCTCGCTGTGTCCCAAGCTGTGTTCCGCTGTGTCCCCCGCTGTGTCCCGCTGTGTCCCGCTGTGTCCCTGCTGTGTCCCACTGTGTCCCCCGCTGTGTCCCGCTGTGCCCCTGCTGTGACCCGCTCTGTCCCCGCTGTATTGACGCTGTGTCCCGGTGTGTCCCACTGTGTCCGCGCTGTGTTCCCGGCTGTGTCCCGCTGTGTACCCCTCTGTGTCCCCTGCTGTGTCCCGCAGTGTCCCCGGCTGTGACCCGCTGTGTTCCGCTGTGTCCCCCGCTGTGTCCCCACTGTGTGCCCCCGGTGTCCCGCTGTGTCCCCTCTCTGTCCCCAGCTGTCCCCCGCTGTTTCCCCCGCTGTGTCCCACTGTGTCCCGCTGTGTCGCCCGTTTTGCCCTGCTGTGCCCCTGCAGTGTCCCCGCTGTGTCCCACTGTGTCACACTGTGTCCCGTGTTGTCCTGCTTTGGCCCCCGCTGTGACCTCGCTGTGTTTCTCTCTGTGTCCCGCTGTGTACCCTTCTGTGCCCTCCGCTGTGTCCCGCTGTGTACCACGCTGTGTCCATCTGTGTCCTCGCTGTGTCCCCCGCTGTCTCCTGCTTTGTCCCACGCTGTGTCCCGCTGTGACCCGCTGTGTCCTCGCTGTGTCCCCCGCTGTGTCCGGTTGTGTCCCGCTGTGTCCCCGCTGTGTCCCGCTGTGTCCCGCTGTGTCCTTGCTGTGTCCCCCTGTGACCCCCACTGTGTCCCGCTGTGTCCCGCTGTGTCCCCGCTGTGACCCGCTCTGTGCCCGCTGTATCGATGCTTTGTTCCGCTCTGTCCCGCTGTGTCCGCGCTGTGTTCCCCGCTGTGTCCCGCTGTGTACCCCTCTGTGTCCCCTGCTGTGTCCCGCTGTGTCCCCCGCTGTGACCTGCTGTGTCCCGCTGTGTCCCCCACTGTGTCCCTGCTGTCTCCCCGGAGTGTCCCACTGTGTCCCGCTGTGTACTGCTGTGTCTCCCGCTGAGTTCCACTGTGTCCCCGCTGTGTCCCAACGTGTCCTCGCTGTGTCATGCTCTGTCATGCTCCGTCCCCGCTGTGTCCCGCTGTGTCCTGCTGTGTCCCCACTGTGTGCCCGCTGTGTCCCTCTGTGTACCCCGCTGTGTCCAGCTGTGTCCCCGCTGTGTCCCGCTGTGTCCCCTGTCCCCTGTTGTCCCCCGCTTTGTCCCCCGCTGTGTCCCGCTGTGTCTCGCTGTGTTACACTGTGTCCCGTGTTGTCCCGCTTGGTCCCCCGCTGTGACCTCGCTGTGTTTCCCGTTGTGTCCCTCTGTGTACCACTCTGTGTCCCGCTGTGTAGCTGTGTACCCCTGCTGTGTCCAGCTATGTTCCCGCAGTGTCCCCGCTGTCTCCCGCTGTGTCCTCGCTGTGTCCACCGCTGTGTCCCGTTGTGTCCCCAGCTGTGTACCCCGCTGTGTCCCGCTGTGTCCCCGCTGTATAGACGCTGTGTCCTGCTGGGTCCCGCTGTGTCCTCGCTGTGTTCCCCGTTGTGTCCCGCTATGTCCCCCGCTGTGTCCTCCGCTGTGTCCCTGCTGTGTCCCTGCTGTGTCCCCGCTGTGTCCCGCTGTGTCCCGCTGTGTCCTCGATGTGTCCCACGCTGTGTTCCGCTGTGTTCCCCGCTGTGTTTGCTGTGTCCCGCTGTGTCCCCGCTGTGTCCCTCTGTGTCCCCCGCTGTGTCCCGCTGTGTCTGGCTGTGTCCCTGCTGTGACCCGCTCTGTCCCCGCTGTATTGACGCTGTGTCCCGGTGTGTCCCGCTGTGTCCATGCTGTGTTCCCGGCCGTGTCCCGCTGTGTACCCCTCTGTTTCCCCCGCTGTGTCCCGCTGTGTCCCCCGCTGTGACCTGCTGTGTCCCGCTGTGTCGCCCGCTTTGTCCCGCTGGGCCCCTGCAGTGTCCACCGCTGTGTCACACTGTGTCACACTGTGTCCCGTGTTGTCCTGCTT
>NW_012303809.1:0-3009 GCF_000151885.1 Dipodomys ordii
AGACACAGCGGGACACAGCAGGGGACACAGCGGGACACAGCGGGTGGTACACAGGGAGGACAGAGCGGGACAAGGCGGGGACACAGCGGGAACTCAGCGAGGGACACAGAGGGGGACAAAGCGGGACACCACGGGACACAGCGGGGACAAGCGGGAGGCAGAGCGGGACACAGCGAGGACACAGCGGGACACAGTGGGGGACACAGCAGGACACAGCGGGGGACACAGCGAGGACACAGCGGGACACAGCGGGGGACACAGCGAGGACACAGCGGGAGACACCGCGGGGGACACTGCGGGACACAGCAGGGAACACAGCGAGGACACAGCGAGACCCAGCGGGACACAGCGTCGATACAGCGGGGATACAGCGTTACACAGTGTGGTACACATCTGTAGACACAAGGGGACACAGTGGGGGCACAGCGGGACACAGCGGGACACAGTGGGACAAAGCAAGGACAAATCGTGAGACACAGCGAGGGACAGAGTGGGAGACAGCGGGGGACACAGCGAGGACACAGCAGGGCACATCGGGACACAGCAGGGACAGAGCGGGACAGAGCGGGACAAAGCGGGACACAGCGGGGGACGCAGCGAGGACACAGCGGGACAAAGCGGGACAAAGCAGGGGACACAGCGGTGAAATAGCTGGACACAACGGAGGACACAGCACGCACACAGGGGGACACAGCGGGACACAGCGGGACACAGCAGGGACAGAGCGGGACACAGCGGGACACAGTGGGACACAGCGGGGGACACAGCAGGACACAGCGGGGGACCCAGTGAGGACACAGCGGGACACAGCTGGGGACACAGCGAGGACACAGCGGAGGAAACAGCGGAGGACACAGCGGGACACAGTGAGGAACAGCATAGATACAGCGGGTACACAGCGTTACACAGCGTGGTACACAGCTGTGGATACAACGGGACACAGTGTGGGCACAGCGGGACACAGCGGGACCCAGCGGGACACAGCGTCGATACAGCGGGGACAGAGTGGGCCACAGCGGGGTACACAGCTGGGGACACAACGGGGCACATCGGGGGACACAGCAAGTACTCAGCGGAACACAGCGTGGGACACAGTGAGGACACAGGGGGACACAGCGGGACACAGCAGGAACACAGCAGTAGACACAGCGGGACACAGCAGGGGACACAGCGGGACACAGCGGGGGACACAGGGAGGACAGAGCGGGACACAGCGGGGACACAGCGGGGACTCAGCGGGGGACACAGCGGGGGACAAAGCGGGACACAGCGGGACACAGCGTCGATACAGCGGGGACACAGCGGGACACAGCGGGGTACACAGCTGGGGACACAACGGAACACAGCGGGGGACACATCGAGTACACAGCAGGACACTGCAGGGACACAGCGGGGACACTGCGGGAACATAGCAGGACACAGCGGGGTAAACAGCGGGACACAGCGGGACACAGCTTGGGACACAGCGGGGACATAGCGGGATACAGCGGGGGACACAGCGAGGACACAGTGGGACACAGCGTGGGACAAAGTGGGAGACAGCGGGGCACACAGAGAGGACACAGCAGGACACCGAGGGGACTCAGCGGGGGACACAGCGGGGACACAGCAGGGACACAGCGGGGGACACAGTAGGACAGAGCGGGGGACACAGCGGGGGACAGAGGGGGACACCACGAATAACAGAGCAAGGACACAGCGGGACCCAGCGGGACACAGCCTCGATACAGCGGGATTCACAGCGTTACACAGCGGGTTACACAGCTGGGGACACAAAGGGACACAGTGGTGGACACAGCGGGACACAGCGGGACAGAGTGGGACACAGACGGGATAAAGCGTGAGACACAGCGGGGGACAGAGCGGGAGACAGCAGGGGACACAGAGAGGACACAGCGGGACACAGCGGGGGACAAAGCGGGACACCACGGAACACAGCGGGACACAGCAGGACACCGAGGGTACTCAGCGGGGGACACAGCTGGGGACAAAGCAGGACACCATGGGACACAGTGTGACACAGCGGGACACAGCGGCGACACTGCGGGGACACAGCGGGACAAAGCGGGGGACACAGCCTGACACAACGGAGTACACAGCGGGACACAGCGGGCACAAAGTGGGGACACAGCGTGACACAGCAGGACACAGCAGGGACAGAGCAGGACACAGCGGGACACAGAGGGGCCACAGCGGGGACACACCGGGACACTGAGGGTCACAGCAGGGACACAGCGGGACAAAGCGGGACACATCAGGACACAGCGGGGGACACAGCGGGACACAGCAGGGGACACAGCGAGGACACAGCGGAACACAGCGGGAGACACAGCGAGGACACAGCGGGACACAGCGGGGGAAAAAGTGGGACACAGCGGGGACACAGCAGTGGACACAGCGGGAGACAGCGGGGGACACAGCGAGACACAGCGGGGGACACAGCGGGGGCCACAGTGGGACACAGTGGGACACAACTGGGGACACAGCGGTACACAGCAGTAACACAGCAGTAGACACAGCGGGACACAGCAGGGGACACAGCGGGACACAGCGGGGGACACAGGGAGGACAGAGCGGGACACAGCGGGAACACAGCGGGGACTCAGCGGGGGACACAGCGGGGGACAAAGCGGGACACAGCGGGACACAGCGTCGATACAGCGGGGACACAGCGGGACACAGCGGGGTACACAGCTGGGGACACAACGGAACACAGCGGAGGACACATCGAGGACACAGCAGGACACAGCGAGGACACAGCGGGGACACTGCGGGAACATAGCAGGACACAGCTGGGTACACAGCGGGACACAGCGGGACACAGCTTGGGACACAGCGGGGACATAGCGGGACACAGCGGGGGACAAAGCGAGGACACAGCGGGGACTCAGTGGGGTCACAGCGGGATACAGCGGGACACAGACTGACACAGCGGGACACAGCAGAGGACACAGCGGGACACAGCGGAGGACAGAGGGACGACACAACAGGACACAGCTGGGACACAGG